>NC_034427.1:8497845-8499276 GCF_002078875.1 Numida meleagris | reverse complement strand
TTTTTTTTTTTTTTTTTTTTTTTTTTTTTTTTTTTTTTTTTTTTTTTTGGTTGGGAAGGGAGGGGGTGGAGGGGCAGAGGGGGAGGGGAGAGCTGCATCCTACAGTTATATTTCCAAGCTCAAAAAGACATCAGCGATCATTTTTTTTTTTATTTTTTAAAGCTGACACGAATGTAATTTTAAAACGCGTGGTTTTTTTTCCCTTTCTTTTCTTTCTTTCTTTCTTCTTTCCCTCCCAACCCCCCCCTTTTTTTATTTTAGAAATGTGTGGGATTTCACCCCCGTTCTCTCGGAAAAGAGACAATGTGTCCTGCGGTATATAAAGTAAGAGGTTCCCCTGAAATATCTAATACAAATTTTATATTTGGGGCTTTAATGCTCGATTTCTCTTGGTGTCACATGAGCATAGACCTGCAGGCGTGAGGACCGGCTGAGCTGAAAGGAAACGGGTTTGACGTCCAAGTGACAAACAGAGAGGGTATTTTTTGAGCTATATCTCCCATCCTTGGAAATGCAGAGGGCACCCAGAGCTGCGCTGCCCTCGCCCTGCCCCAACCCCACTCCAGCTTGGCCAGGGCTCGCTGCTGGGAAGCATTCGGCCGTGGTTTTGCTGCAGCTCTCGTTGGTTAAACTTCCAGACCCTCATCACAATGCAAAGGAGCACCGGGACGCATCTATTTTACTTAAGGTGCCCAAATTTCGTGCCTGGGGAGAGCAAATGGATTGAGCACCAAGCAGGCTGTGGGCAGCTGGGGGAGGCTTTGCTCAGAAGCCTCATGTGTTTTGTTTTTCCGTCAGCAAACCGCTTCCTCGCTGCTGGTTATCCCCCCCCCCCCCCCGTCCGTACATGCACCCCCAAATTGCGGACGTCCGCACGCACGTACTCACACTGATGTTAGTGACAGGAGGTGCAGATCTGGGGGTTTCTACACACCCCTATTCCCTGTCCAAAGCAACTTTATGGCCAGCAGTGCACTGCGCATTCGCTAGCATCGCTTTCAGGCGAGGATTTATTTGCATGCGTGTATTTCCATGCCCAGTGGTATTTCCCTTCTCGGGAAGGGGTAGGGAGGCAGGACACATTGATTTTGATGGAAGGCGTCTTGGTGCAGCCCTAGAAGGCTCCCGTGCCCCTGCAGGTCCGGGACAGCGGGACAGCGACCGCTGGGGCTGCGATCTGCTCCCTTTGCCGCTCCATCAGCACTATTGCGCGGTGGATGGCGGCTCCCGCACCCCGGGCTCCGAGGGGAGGTCGGCCTGCTGATAGCGTTCCGCAGAACGAGGGGCCACGTTTGGCCAACGAGGGACGAGCAGGAGCACTGCGGCGAGGTGAAATATCACCTTCCGAGCTCAAGAGTCTTTTTTAAAAGGGCCCCTATTTGTGTTTATAATGCTGCAGTGCATGACATAGGCACCAAGCGGGGTGGGAGG
>NC_034427.1:8388450-8497720 GCF_002078875.1 Numida meleagris | reverse complement strand
TTTTTTTTAAATCTGCTTATTTACAGCCTATCCTATATTGACCTATTTACTCCGACAGACCACGTCTCTCAATCTGTTATTGATCTAAAAGAAAACAACCTCACCAAACGAAGGCGGAGGGAAGCGCTCTGCTCCAGAGGCTTTTCCCCCCTCCGGGGACGCTGGGCCGCCTTTCCCCTCCGCCTCCGGGCCCGGAGCTCCCGGGAGCCGCTGACAGCGGGGGCAGAACCCGGGCAGGAGCTGCGAGGTGGCGGCACGGCCCCCCCCGGCCCCCGGCCCGCTCTCCATCCCCACCCGGTGCCGCTCCGGTGCCGCCGCGCTCCGGCTTCGCTGTCCATGGTATTGAAAGCGCGGGGCCGCAGCTCCGGGACACGGGACCGGTGCGTGGGGTCGTTGCAGAGGGATTCGCCCCCCGCCCCATACCACGGGCCGCTCTCCTCATTCTGCAACAGGGAAGCCGCGGAGGCGCGGGTTGGATGAGGGAAACGCTGCTTGCCTCCGCTGCCCCAGACGCCTTCCCCCAAATCCTCCTGGCGAACCCGTAGATTTTGCTGCTGCTTTTTCCCCCCCTAACCCCATCACGCCACGGGACATGGGGTGGGATGCTGAGCCCCTGACAACGCACCGAGCCCCGGGGCTGGCGGCCGAGCCGTGCCGTATGGCGGCGGGCAGCAGTGCTGGTGGCAGGGCTTTATTTCTCCTCTAAACCAAACCCCGCCGGTAGCTCAGAGCCTCCGAAGTTCACTATGAAATGCCCCCACTGGCTGCCCCCCACTCCCGGCCCTGCAGCCCCTTCCTGGATTGCAGGCTGTAAAAGCAGGCTGGGCTTCGCTGCTGTTTTATTAGCACTTCCAGTGAGACATTTTGTTTTAAGCGTGGCCCTGCCTTAATCTCTAATGCAGCATTTCTACATCCCGGAAGAAAATAGTCAGATGATTTGCAAAGAGCCCTTTTTTTTTTTTTTTTTCTTTTCCTTTTTTGTTTCTTTCTTTTTCTCCCCCTCTTTCACTCTCTGCCTTTTTAAACCCACCACCTACTGTTCCCTGAACAAAGAGATCCCAGAGACAAGCAACATGCCTCCACTTTCCTTCCATTTCCCAACCCCGGCTCCGCCAGGCGGAGATGACCACATGAGAAAAATACACGCGATCGAACCCGAAATCATCGGCGGCACAACAAACCACGGCAACGTCCGTGCGGCCCCGTCCTGACATGCACGTCCACACGCACAGCACCGCGCTCGCAAAACACCCCTTCCTTCTCCAAAACCGATTTCCTCCCCTCCTTATTTCAGCTGGGTAAGGAAAGAAGCTCCCAGCCTTTGTCTGCCTGCGGGATGGGGCCCAGGTAGCACAGCCCCCAGCTGCCGAGTCCCCCGCGGACAGCCAGGAAGGGAAACCTCCTTCCAACGAGGCCCAGCTCTGCTTCAGATCTCAGAGAAATGTTTTGCAGCCTCTAGGCCTCTGGTTCATGCCCCAGAAATCTCGCTGCGTAGGGAAGAGGCCGGCAGAGCCCGTTCCCTGCTCTCATTTCAGGCATTCTTCTACATTTCTCTTTTTTTCTTAGAAAGCAATTCATTTTCTTAGAAAGTAATGACACTTACAAGAGGTTTGGGAATCAGATTTTTCTATCAAGTCTCCTCTCTCCCTCTTTTTCTCTCTCTTTCTCCTTTTGGTCTTCTTGGTCGCTGCAGGATTGTTATTATTTTTTTTTTCGGATCTGTAATAAAAAAATAAATAAATCCCCTCCCTCCCCTCTTCCCCCAGAAATACACTATTTGCTGATTTGCAAAGCCTCTTCCTATGTGTAAGAAAGCTGCCTGCTCTCCCCACGACTCGCTTTCCTGGCCTCCCAGCTCCTTGAGAAAGGAGGAGGGCCTTGTGCATTACAATTCCATTCAATCTCATTCATTCTGCCTCTTTCTAACGGTCTTTGGACAGCAAATCCACACCAACGGGGGGTCAGAGCCCCCTCCTTGCACCCCCCCAGCCTTAAACGCACACAATAGCCGTCAGCTAACAGCACAGCAGCAACTTTGAAACATTCAGGCTTCTGAAGTGAAGAATGCCCGCAGTTCCCCCACCCCCACCCCATCCAGTTTTCCTGGGCTTGACATTTAAAAAACATATAATGATCTTCATTAAAAAATATATAATAATAAAAATAGATAAAATAAAACTATCCTCGCTTGGGTCCACGCATGCTTTCACAGGGCAGAATTCTGGTGTCAAGAATTTCCTCGGCAGGAGCGGATTGCTCCATCACAGAGCTAATTACCTGCTTCCCCTCTCGTTTCTTGTGCCTCTGTGCTGGAGAAAGGCTTTTTTGGTTTTTTCTTTTCCCTTAGATGTGTATTTGGCTATACCAGTCAGCAGGATGGTTACCAGCCCAAATTTCCCCAGGCACCTGGTAGGGACATGGCTGACGGCCGGTAGCTGCCGGGGGTCCCAATGGGTGCTGTGATCTGAGCGGGGCTGAGCTCCCATGCTGCAGCACACATGGCCCCACTCCTAGGGATGCTGCCCTATGGATTGGGACAGCTTGTTGCCATGGGTTGGTTTGAGACTCCGTCCTTTCCCCAGGGGGCAGTGATCAAATGGTGACTGGGCCAGGGTGAGCCCTGTGGACTGGAATCCCTCTCCTTGTCCTCACACAGGGCTGAGTGTCCCCTGCCTTCCGTGTGCCCACGAGCATCGAGCTTATCAATTGCAGTGGGGACGGCATTGTCCCCACTCACAGCCTCCAATGGCTGCTGCGTGGAGCTAGGTCTGGCCTTGGGCAGCCTTTCCACAATTTCTCCACTGTTTTTTGCTTTGAGGCTGATCTGTTTTCTCCTCTTCTTGTTTTCTAAGCTGAGAGGTCTCTGACATGGTCTCTAAGCCTCTCCTTACCCCTTCATTTGCTGGAGAGCCCCCCCTGCTCCCAGCACTGCTCCGCAAAGCCTCAGGGCATTATCCCAACGTGACTTTTGTCTGAGGATCGGGAGAGAAGCCATGAGACCCCACTGCTGCTCTCACGGCTTTCCCAGTGCCATTGGTGTTGGCAGGAGCATTGCTGCTCACCACTCTCCTGCATCCCCAGGCACTGCCAAGTCCCCTGCCCAAGCATGGGTTGTCTGTCCCCTCCCTGGTGGATGGGGACAAGGGGGAGGGGTGTGCCGTTGGGTCAGGGTTCTGCCATCCTCACTCACTCCCGCACTGGGATTTTGCGGGGGCAGCAAGCCTTTAGCAGGAGAAGGAGGCCACGGCTTCCCAGCACATACGGGAGGGAAAAGTCCAGTCCTAGAGGCAGCCTGTGGCTACTGCAGTGCTTTTAATACAATTAAAAATCAATGACACTCTGTGAAGGCACACAAATAAACATCGTCCCTCCGCATCCCTGCTTCCCTGCCCACCCCTCTCAAGGCCGGTGGGGAAGGCATCTTCTCCAGAGCCTGTTCATTACTGCTCTACTTAGGTGGGGAATTGCTTAACCGGTCTCTCTCCAGTAAATCATATTAACTCCAAGCACAGCTATTTATAAAATGTTCCACAGCCCAAGAGTACGGCATCCAGATCACTCGAAGAAAATTAGGCGATTAGGCGTGCATAATCCAAGCCCAGTGCGTCTACGTACAAAGCCTCGCCAGCCGGCCTGCCTTCAGCTATTCACTGACATTAAAGAAATCACCGGTTTTATTGGAAGCCCAGCCTGGGCCCAAAGTCCCAGCCAGGGACGGCGAAATAACCTTTTGCTGGGCAGAACATTCCCAGATGGCTCCTGATGGCCGGGAAATGAAGCTTGGCTCGGACAGGGCTCTCCCCCCCAACCCCATTCCATCCTTCCCTGCACAAGGGCCCCCTCCAAACGCAGCACTCTGGGCTGAGTTTCTCCCCCCTCCTCCTTTTGCGACCCATTAAACGTCTTCTATACATTTCCTCTTCATCTTGTCAAGGCCAGTTGCTCTATGACTGCTGGTTTCCCAGGCAAATCACACCAATTTCTGAGTTGATGTTGAAGGTCCACATTGGCTCAGCAGGGGTCCCAGCGAAGCACTCATCCATGGAGCCGGAGGTCAGGCTCTGCCCTGCTTTGCCAGCTGAATTATTATTATTTTTTTTTTAAAGCCGTGTTGCTCTTTGAACATTTACAGATCTGTTGGCTACGGGGACAACAACAATAACCAAAGGAAGGGCGTCCTTGCTGCAAACGTGCTTCTCAAGCCCGTCTGATATTGAGGATGCTGAAAACATTGCAGCTTTATTTCAGCCTGAACTCCTGAAGCAAGAGGTTTGCAAATCAGAACCCAGTGGGATGCACACGTGGAACCCCCAAAACTACCCCGAGAGCTTCACCTCCAGCACCAGGAGCTGCAAGGCCGTGCGCTTCGGGCTCTGTCCATGCACATCCAAGTTTTATAAACACATTTTGCTGAAGGGTATCCACATGCTCCATCTGTGCCTCATCCCATGAGCATGGGCACATGTGCAGCCGTGCCCCACGCGTGTCCCCACGCCGTGCTCCCTGCACACCCATACACGGGGCTCGGGGCAGTGCCACTGGGGGGGTTACCAATAAAACAAACCGGTTCTTGCTTTTCCAACCTTACTCCTATTTTTTTTTCCTTCTCCCACTTCCCCTTTGCCAGCTTTAGCATTTTTTAATTAAATTACGAGCCGCAATAATGTTTTGCTAACTGCAGCTCCCCGCTTCCTTGTGGAGCAGCTCGCGGAAAGGTATAATTTTGCAAACAGTTTCTTTAAGAGCTAAGCCTGAAGTACCATCAGCGATGTGTGTGAATAGAAAAAGAAACACCTCCACAAAAGGAGGGATTGTTAATGGAGGACAATCCGAAGGGGGCCCACTAAGGCCTGTCCTTTACAATAACGATGGAGGGCGATGATTTGAATGCAGGGGGCCCTACTTTCAAATCTGGACAAAAACAAAATGGTAATAAGGGTTGAATCCCTCACTGGTCAAAGCAGTGGGCAGCAACTGGTCTCTTTAACTGCCCCCACCCCCTCCTTCCCCCAAAGCAGACCCCAAACAAGAGGAACTCTCCTCCTCTTTAACTTTATTTCCTTGATTAGCTCTAAAAAAATAATCGCCCGGCTGGACTTGGGGGAAGTTTTTTAGGGACCGTTTGAAAGCAGAGGGCTCCTCTCCTGCAGGTGCTGCGGGGACAACGCCTCGCCATGGGCAGGTAAGCACCGAGGGGCTCTCCTTCTTACCACGGTCGGAGGATTCCGAGGGCTGCCCGGGGTTCCCGAGCAGGGGCTGGGATGGAGCCGGGCAGGAGCTGGGTGCTTGGTGGGATGCTGCTGCCTCCTGGCCTCCAGATGTTGCATCATTTTTGGGGGGTCAGTTGGTTTTATAACATTGCTTGTAGCTTCCTTGCCTTGGAGCCAATTAAAGCCTTGCATTGCAGGGGGGTGTGGGGGAATTAATAATTACAGTGCTATGTTTAAATACCGCTCGCCACTTTTTGAATGGGATTTTTGCAAAATGTTGGGAAAAGGAGCAGGAAAAGCGGGCATGCACCAAGGGCTGTGGGAGGGAGGTCCGGCCGCAAACCCTCACCCTCCGAGCTCAGGGTGCAAAGGCTGTCCCCATGCTGGGGACATCCCCACTTGCTGCTGCCCCCTCCCAAAACCTGCACAGTTCCCTTCCCTGTACCTCATCCCTGCGGCTTAGCTTACCCTGAGCCCCCAGCTCAGCCCAGCCATGAGCTGAGCTTTACTGGGGCACTGCACACCCCGATGTAGCACCCACACCCCCAGCCCTGAGCCCACCCCGCTGCTTGCTTGGATCCCCCTGGGGGAGGCAGCCCCTCACGGCCCCATCTGCACTCCCACAGCCTGGCCCTGCTGCCCTGGTTCCCTCACCTGGCTTTACCGAGTGCACTGGATGTTATACGTGGCTATCCCCAGTGCGCGTGTAATTGGGGCGGCACCTGTATGTATGCAGCCCGGCCACATGTGTGTGCGTGCAGTGAGCTGGGTGCTCCGCGTCTACAGCTTGCATGGTTTGCCCGGTAATAGATGCATACAGCATGTACCTAGCTGACAGAGGTATTTCATGGAATATATATTTAAACGGCCACAGCCCCCACAGGCACTGAGCCCATACATCTCTCCAGTCAGTCTGTCCATCCAAGGGAGCTTCCAGCCCTCGGCCGGGCAGGGGCTGCCCAGGGCCCCCACCTCCCAGCACACACCCCAGCACAGTGGTTAACGACACGTAGGCTTGGGGCAGATCAGTCCTTGGTAGGACAGAGTGACATTAGGGTGTGCTACCAGGGATGCTATCGCAAGTCCCTTTTGTTGAAAAATACTCATAGAATTTCTGGCATTTTTGCTTTTCGGGGATACACTCATCACAGGCAGCCCCTAGGAATGCACTACTCGGTACAGGTGCTTTGGAGAGATTGTTTTACTGTAAGGAAAGGAAAATAAAGTGTTGTCATTGTGGGCTTACCATCCTCCCTTAAAAAATTGGCCCCTCTCTCTCATGAAGGTCCCAGTAACGGGGAAGGCAGCGCCCTGCTGCCTGCCCTCTGAGCTCCACTTGCCAAGCGACTGCCGAAGGCACAAACACATTTGTTCTGTGCTGGGTATCACTGCTGTCCCCTTCCCCTCTTCCTTTATTTACCAGATGTGCTTTAAGAAGGAAAACAGTTCTCCCTCCTCCCCCCTCCCCTCGAGTTTCCCCTCTGCTTAAATATTTGCCCTAACAATATCAGCCCCTACCAGAGGCAGGAGCCCGCGGGATGGCAGGAGGCTCTCCCAGCAATCCCAGCAGCCTGGAAGCAGCCAGGCAGCACCCGCCTGGTCCCAGGCTCCGCTCAGAGCCGCAGCTGCAGCCTGGGTGAACCCCAAATGGAAGAACCCAACGTAAATACCTGCAGACAGCGCCCGGGCAAACACCTCTGCCTTGGATTCCTCTGTGACAAGCATGGCAATCACTGAAATTGCAGCACCTTGGAGTTCATTACGAGGGGGAGAACTGCTGCGTCTTTCCTGCTGCAGCATCAGATCCTCATTTTCTCTTATTTTAGGGGGGCACGTGCGTTCGGTACACGCTGAGCAGCCAGTAGTTGCGGCTCTCACACCACCAGCCCCTCTGTTTGGGATTCTGGGCAGCGGTTTCAGTCTCGGCGGTTTATTGTGCTAAGTTTGATGCAGTGGTTTCTAGAGGGAAGAGCGTGTTTGTAAACACAGCCGCTGCTGCTGCAAGGCTGATGGGTGGAACGCCGCTGATATACGGTTATGGGGTTCTGTCAGCCCGGCTCTCCCTGTGAAATGCGCCCATAATCTGGCTTTAATGCTGAGATTTAAGACGGAGGAATAATGCGAAATAATTCCTTGCACGGGGAGAATTCGTATAATGAAAAATGCAAACCGGAATATTCCTCGTTCAGACTAAACAAGGACATATTTAACAATGTCTCGTTAAAAATAAAGAGGAAATCTATTAATGCAATGACTAAATTGCTATTATAGGCATCAAAGCACTCTCATGCTTTGAGGTAACTTTATTTCCATCAGTCTTTTTAAAGAGCATAGAATAAAAAAAAAATCCCTTCCCATCCCGCCTCACTGAAACCCTGCCATTTTACTCATTAATTTTGTAATTAATCAGTTAAGAAGTTCTGACTTATTGGATTAAAGGGACGGGGAAATGCAATTCCGCCCAGCCTCATTTCAGTGCGCGATTGTGGAATTGCTCTTTGGAACCTCCTGCTCAGCTCCGTGCCCATGTCAAGGTGTAGGGAGCCATGGGGCCACAGGCTGAGCCCCCCGGCCCTTATGGGGACCCACTGATGCGGGTGAAGGTATTTCTCACCCTCTTCCATATGGGAACAGCAGTGCTGTGGGGTACAGGGGTCTCCTGCCTCTGGGGCTCCCCCCATCCTTCCCCACTGCTTCTGGGGACAGGGAGCATTCCACTGCCTGCTCCCACTGCTCCCCATCTTAGAGCATGGTCCATCTGCCAAAATGGAGGGAGAGAGATCCCCTGCTCCCTGAGAGACACTCCTTCCTGTTGCTGTCCCTGTCCCAGTCGCTGTCCCTGTCCCCATCTCCAATCCTTCCCTTCCAGCTCCCGTGCCCCTCCAGCTCGCGGGCTCTGCCCTGGTGCCCAGGGACAGCAGAACACACATTTGGCTGCAGAGTGGGTGTAGCATGGCCTGGGTACACTGCAGAACCCACCCGCTCCTGAGCGCTGGGGAAGCGCTTAGGAGGAGGTGAATGGCAAACCGAGCTTTGAGGACATCCAGCTTCTCACCACCCATAGCAAAGCTCTTGGGCACGTGCATCCCAGAGGCTTTCTCCTCCGCGTGACAGCTACCTGGCGTGTCCCCTGCGTGCCCAGCGACCTGCCTCGAGCTCTGCCCTTCCCCAGTCCCTCGATGGCACGGAGTGGGGAACACGCAGAGCCCGGTGCGGCCATTCCCCATCAGCTCTGCGCAGCTCCGCGTGCACCGGGTGGGAGCTGTGCAGCAGGGAAACAGCCACAGCTCGTTTTGTTCCAGCGCTCACTTTGCAACTACAAATATCCGATGGATCGTTTTTCTACCTCTGCCTTTGATTTTTTGAAAACCAGAAAGCCTTACAAATGCTGTGCCACTATTTTCGGCCATTTTGCATTTCTTGTGCAATTAATGTACAGCAGCGTTCCGTTCCTTTTCTCCTTCTTCTTCCACTTCTTCTCTGAATGAACAGGCACAGATCTACAGTGTCCCCGTGAGATTTATTCCTTCTTTCTCTTCGTGCCATCGCTGACACATTGGAATTAAAAAAAAAAAGAAGTATTTTGCAGGTCAATTTTGAGGAAATTATGGAAGCGATGTAAACTCAGTGCCTCGAACCTACTACACAAGATTCGTTCCTATTATTAATTTGTAAAACCAACAAAGCTTCTCTGCAGAAGTGGATGCTTTGTGCTAATTATTTAGGAAAGATTATATATATTTTTTTTCAGCAGTGCAGCAAATCTCTGGAGTTTCTGCATTTGTTTCGCACTTAAAAGGACTGGGTGCAAATGTAATCAGCACATTAAAGCACACGCTCTCGTTAGAGGATGGGGAGCAGGATGGGGTCTGTCCATCCCCATGCCTTGTACCGGCAACCTTAGAGCGCACGCTGCAGGGCACCGTGGGGTTCTGTGTTTGGGTGCTCGGTGGTGGTGCTATTATTATTGCAGAGCAATGTCTTTTTGCATCCTCCTCTCCCACAACCCTCAGTGCTGATCTGCAAATGACAGCACTCGGGGACCCGCACGCCTCTCCCCTGCCCGCCCATGCCCTGCAGCTCCCCTGCAGCATCTCTCCCTTCTCCCTCCAAGAACGACATACGCAGACCTCCTGATGCCTCGTCCCCTTCCTGCGCCCACCTCCACTGCCCCAATCCCTGCTCCTCCTTCCCTGCCCTCTGCAAATCCTCTCTGTGAGCAAAACTGTGGGCACGGAGGTGAAAATCCAGCTGGCGACCCTAAAACAGCACAAGGTATGGGCCGTGCTGTTATTTCCCCAGAATTTCCACATTTTTTTGACTCCTGCTGTGCCAGAGTTTCATCTTTACTAAGGACACGTGGATTTTTCTGTTGCTTTTTTCCCTTCCTGCGTATGTCTGACTTGCTTTGGGGAGTTTATGGTTTTAGACGTATTGTTTATTATTCATAGTATTAATAATAGGTGTCATCTCGCTATGGTAATTAAATAATTAGGAAACACATTCCAGTTTGGTCAGCCAGAATGCCCAGATGGCAGAAACATGCCTTATAATGTGAAGAAGTACATATGTACATAGATGGGCTCTAGATGTTGGGTTTAGCTGTCCATAAACTTAAATATGTGCATTTCTTACCTAGTTGGATCCTCCACAGACCCATAAAGCAAGCAGTGCAGTGATCTGCTCTTAAGATGCTATAAGAGCTTGGAGAAAACTATCAAGAGTGCTACTTCTGAAGGCTCTTGTTGCCATGAATCAGTGATGAGATTCCCTGTTTGCCTCTATATCCCCTGCTCAGGGCTTTCCCAAGCTTGGGGTGGCCTCTCACAGGGGTCTGGGCACCCATGTGTGATGCAGGATTTCATGAGATGCTGATTTTGGGGGGAAAAAAGATCATTACCCTTATTCGGCAACAGCTTACCCATCTCAAAATGGTCCTTGTGCTGCTGTGATCCATCGTCATTGGCCAGGTGACTTCCCACTTGGACGCAGGTGAGGCTCCGTAATGGCACAAGTTGTTCCCACAGCTCAGAGGCTCGGGGCAGGCTCAGAGACCCTACAGACATGGTTCCAACCCTCCAGCAGATGCCAATGCCCAGGACTGAAGCAGCTCGGCAGCTCAGGCACTGCGGCTGACCCACAGACCATCTCCCTGGGCTGTTTGATCCAAGGGTTGGAAGCTCCAAATGACGGAGGGCCGATCGTCCACACTCTTAATACTTCCTTCTCCCTTGACGATACAAACCACGGAAAGGTTAAGAAATAATTGATTGATCGTAGTCAAAGTAAATAGTAAAGGAAAATAAAAGTTAGATCACCAAAAGGTGAACCTATTTCTGAATTATATGTACTCTCCCTCTCTCCTTCCTGCGTCTGAAGGACAAACGCTGGCCACACTCTGAAGTTCAGGAACGCTTTACTAAAATCCTCCATGAAGGCCATCTGCAAAGTGAACCATGAAACTACAAAAAAGACAAATGGAGCCGGCAACATCTGCCAACAACTCCTTCATTTGAAAAAACAGGGAGAGCATTACTTTATTGTGCATGATTGCAACAAGCCTGATTTCTCTACTTGAACACACTAACCCGGGGAGATGGCTGTGCCCAGAAAAGGTCAAGCCTTGAGGATTTTTCAAAGGTCCTCTGTAGGAATTTGTATGACCTGGTCCAATAGTTTTAAAAGCCAGCAAAAGGAAAATGAAAACAATCTGCTGATGACCTAGAGTATGTATGTATTAAGAATCTGATGATATAGCTACAAGGTCATAAATGCTTGGAATATGAAAATAAATAGCGGAGCTCTTGAGTTAATGAAAAGCCAGTTAGGCCAATAAACATCTAAAAGGACACATATGAACAAGCATCCATCTTTTTAGTTCATTGAGTGAGCGCTGTTTATAGCTTTAACAGATTTTAGGGCTGGTTGCTTTTGGAGTGGGCAGCAAACAAGTGGGTCAGATAGTTGCAGGGCCGGCTGCAATTCAAAGTCACGCAGAGAAGAGCCCAGCAGCATGTGCCCCCATGAGGATGGGAGATGCTGTGAGTTCCTGGGGATGCCACATGAACGTGGCTGCGCTCATACATCCAGCACCCTGTGTACAGCCTGAGCTAAGGGGCTGCATCCAAAGGAAATAGGAAGCTACAGCCAAAGAGTCCAGCACCAACCCTGAAGGCAGGGCTTGAAATCCCTTCTGCATGGTTGATACCCAGCACTGGTCTAGGGCCGGAGCCATTCTGCAGGGCATAGGACTCTATGGTTGCAGGCCAGTTAACTGTACCTCTTACTCTCTTCTTTTGCTCCAGCCTCCCTCCAAGCATGCTTTTTGGGCCCAGACTCAATGTCCTTCAGCAGGACTGTGTTTAATTGCACCCAGTGCTGATCCCTGAGTTTCTGAACCATGAATTTCACCCCGGGTACGTGTGAGGAAAGCAGGAAGGCTGCACTTTGCATTTTAAATCCCGAAAACATATTTTAAGGGCTCTGCTTCTGTCTCTTCTCCAGTTCTTGAGAAAAACTCAGCTAAGGAAAGATTTTGGTAGAAACCCAAAAGTGACATTCGCCTGCCTTTTCCAGGTAATGCATATGCATGCATGCAAAACTCAGGCATTGGTTGCTTCTGCCTGAGGATTAAAAGCTATGGCATGAACAGAAATAGAAGCCCATCTTTACAAAATTGCTTTTAAAAATCCCATATGCCAGTTGCATACCCTGCAAAGATGTAGAGCTTGAGCAGCAGTGAGAGGATGGGGCTGCCAGCCAGGAGCACAGCAGCGAGCTCAGCTCCCCACAGGTCTTTGTCTTGGGGTCAGCTCTGCTTCCCTGCTTTCTTTCCCATCTCTAGAAGGTGGAAGGTTCACGTGAGGTATTTTTGGTGTCTCAGAACAGTCCTCAACAGGAACAACTTATTTGCGACCATGGCATTGACCCCACATTTTCTCCAGTATCCTGAATCCCAGTGTATGCGCCTTTATGTTTGGAGTGCGCAAGAAGCTCCCTGAGATGCTCCACTGAACCAGGAGGGCTTTAAGCAGCGAACAGCTCCGCAGAGTGCTGAGGAAGACACGTCGGATGGCTTCTTGCAGAGCAGGAAAAAAAATCACATTGGTTTGGAAGGGAATTGCAAGTGCCCCCAAACCCTCCGCAGATCAGCAAAAACGCAGCATTACTTCTGCTGCCATCGGGAAAACAGCAAAGCAAGACCTGGCTGCTCCCAGCCCCGCTCCAAAGGACTTGTGGCTGGAATAAATCTTTTCTGCTTATAAAAGAAATGAGAGAGCTTCACAGCGCCAGGGCCATTCAGATTTATGGTGACAGCACCGGGCAGCCGATCTAGGGGTGAAAGCAGAAAGCGAAGGCATGGCCAGGGTGGGGGGACAAGCTGCTGTTCCGCAGTGATCGGACCCTGCGGGCAGCCCCCTGTGTGTGCTGGGGGGAGCAGAGCAGGGCTGCTGTGCGCTGCTTTGTTTGGCACAAAGGATGCTCCGCGAACGGCACCGCGCTGCGGGGCGCTTCCAGCAGCACAGGGTTCTGTGGCTTTGGTCAGGTGCAATGGGGAAAATAAAAGCCACACAAACTAAACAAGGCACGGGATTGCTGTGGATAAAGCAGAGAAATAATTCTGGGGGGACTGGGTAGGATTTGCAGCCAGGAGCTGGGCAACAGTGCGTCCTCGCCCGGTGACGCTGCAGTATTTTGGAGCCTGAGCTGCTCCTTCAAAGCATCACAGAGAGAATTTCTTTGGGTCGCTCTGGGAACTCTGGGCATCACCATCTTCGTTCCCTTCAGAGATGCTATTGGAAGTGCCAGGACCCCTCGTAATGATTTCCTCAGCGTTTCATTAATCCGTTTGATTTCATTTTGGTCGAATGAAAAAGGAGGTATTTCTTGCTTCGTTCTAGCAAATTTCTCCAATCTGCCTTTGTAGCTGCCACAATTATAGTTTTGAAAAATTGGCTTTTCATTCAAGAAAACATTTTGAAGTGGGGAAATCCGCATTACCTTTAAATGTGCTTTACGTGATCCTTAATAGCACAAGTTTTCTATTTCCCCAAACTTTGACACTGTTTAAAACCAATCAAAGAAAACGGCATTAGGGAGGGGTGGGTGATAGAAAACACCCCCTGGAGAAACAATTGGAAATGGTTCACACTTTTTCCAGAGCTCCCAGTACCGGTGCAGAGTGAAGCCTTTCTGCTCCTCTTTGGAAGTCACTTTCAGGATAATGCCCGGCCCCAAACTGCAGTGCACGGTCCTGGAAGAATTAGGACCGCACATAAAGGCAGCGCAGGGCTGCGGCACTGCTTCTGTAGTTGTGTTTGCAGGCTCTGAGCTCCAGAGTGTTTGGAAGCTTTGGTGTAAATGGGGAAGGGCTCCCCAGGTGCTGTCAGAACGCGGTCCCTTCTTTTGGGTATGGAAAGTGGCAAATAGAAAACGGTGGCCGAGGAAGTTTTTCGTCCTGAAGGCATGAAAGGAGATGCACGGAGAAAGGGTTTTCATGCTCCTCCCTCCTCCTTCTTTTCACTGGGATGATTTCTGTTTTATTCAAGGACGCTGAAAAAAAAAAAAAAACATTTTAGTATTTTTCTCAAATACAAAATAAAGCAACAGAAATTAGAGCTGATTTGAGGAAAAAAAAAAAAAAAGCACCAGCATTTGAAAACTCAGCGGAACCTGCCCATTTCCCTCCTGCAATTCTGCATAACTGGATCCATTTTTCCCCACTAAAATCGGCTGTGAAGGACAACTTCCATTGATTTCAATGGGAACAAGCTACAACATGCTATGTTTAAACATTTGAATCCTCAGCTGTGCTACCAAGGCATGTCAATCTGTCTTAATACTTTATTCCAGGTTATTATATTAACAAAACTCAATGATATGCTATAACAAAATTGCATTACATGCTGTCGCTGTGTTTGGAGCTATTGTACTCTGTCTGCAGCGCCGTTCCTCCTTTGAACGAATGATCATATGTGACCTATTTGTCCAAACCCATTCTGAATATGGTGCGTTTTTAATTCTTTAAGAAAATAATGCAGCAACAAGCAAGCCAACAAACAAAGCCATGTATTTCTCAGCACGTGGATTCAGATCTGCGTCTCAAATAATGCAGGGAGAAGGAACAAACGCTCTGGGGCTGGACAGAGGCTGCCACACGTTACAGCACACAGCACCAAGGGACACTTCAGCCAAAAGGGAGCCCACATTCATGACCTATATTAGGAATAAGGCGGTCATGCGCCACAGCCGTGATCCTGTAATTACAGCCCTTTGTGGCCGCGGCACCGTTGATGCACAGTGCATGTGTTGAGGCACACAGCGCCAAACAACTTCACTGGGAGAGTCTACTTTGTAAATGGAGCACTGATGGTGAGAGCAGGGTGTGTGGGATGCACAGATCAGGCGAAAGCATGGCAGCAAGGAGAGCAAAGCGAGCAAGGAAACAAATCCTGATCGTACCCCAAAGAGGAGCTTCATCTCTTCATTATTTATAGACACAGAATCCCTTGCTGCACGCCAGCCTCTCCCGGGGTCAGACATAACCCAACTCACAAGCCCCTCTTTCACCTTTGGGTTCACGCTGCAGCCAGAACCTTGGCTCTGTGCTGCGGGTGAATTCCAGCACGGCTGGAGCTGGGCTGCTGACAGCAGGCGGCTGCTGAGTCAGGTTCTGCTGCACGCCCAGCACGGCACGCTGCGGCCGCTGGAAACAGCGCATGGAACTGCTTCATGCATGAGGTCATGCTGCAACCACCGGAAAAATGCATGATACTGCTTTGTGCATGAGGTCCTGCTGGAAAAAGTGCATGAAACTGCTTTGTGTGTGAGGTCAGGCTGCAGCGAGCAGCCCTGCAATGGGGCAGTGCTGCTGGGGATGGGGCTCTGGGAGCCTTTTTCTTCCCCAACAGGCGACGTAACCCTTGCAGCTTTCTGACAGCTGAATAAATAGGCAAATGAAGCGGGGCTTAATCTAGTGTCCACCCCCCTGCAAAGGCCCTGTATTAAAGAACTTAAGGAACTAATTGCTTCTGTAGCATTACGGCTGCCCTGCGACCGACTGCCGGAAGGCTCTGAGAGGTTTGCGTTCAGTCTGTGCTCTGATGGAGCCCGATTTGGTTAGAATTTGCTGTATTTCCATATTAAAACAGTCAGGCCGGGGGGGAAGAAAAAAAAAAAAAAGGAAAAAGAAAAGGAAAAGAAAAAGAGAGACTCATTAAAACTGCATCATGTCACCCGGCTGAACTTCCCATCCTTCCACTTCCCCCCTCAATCAGCAGCAGGGATAACAATTAGATGTGATGGCTCTTCCTAACAGGCGGCAGCGAGTGCTGCCTGCTCCTGTGCTGGCTGCAGCAGCAGAGCCCATCTCAGCCGCTGCAAGTTTATAATTGATGAGCCGCGGGTTGGCGGATAACCCATGCCCGAGCAGGGGAGGGACTGGAGGGCTTCTCCAGCTCCATCTCCCCGGTTCTGATTTGTTCCCCACCCAACATGGCCCCGCAATGAGGGGCTCTCAGTCGGGGCAGCACTCGGCTCCACTCAGCCAGAAAATTTGGTATTAGGGCCGGGAGGAAAGGTCACCTTGGAGGATGGTGATGGAGAGTTAAAAGAAAGGGGATGGGAGTGGGAGAGAGGGAGGAGAATGGGGGCTGTTGGGGGGAGGCTGGGAAGGGAAGGGGGAAGGGGACGTGGATTTCTAAGCAGGCTGACCCAGGAGGATAAAATATCCTGTTTTCATTGGTTCAAATGAACCATTAGGGAGAGAGTAATTTGTTGACCTTTTTGCTGCCTTATCATGAGATGAACAGCCTTAACATGGGCTTCACGTTTGCCTTAACCCCACCGTAAATCACAGAAGAATCGATTTTCTTCTATTTCTTTTTCTCTTTTTGCAAAATAACTAACTAAAACCCGGGCTGCATTTGGAGATGGTTTAGCAAGGCCAGGTAGGTCTGCGCATTGGTAAAATTCTGCAGATGGCATCCACCACCTTTCTTATCTGTTTTTGTGCTCTTTTGGACAAGCAAATGAGGGTGTGCAGAGCCTAGGTTCCCTTTGGGAATTAGAACAAGACAGCGACTTTTCCTGTTCATGATTTTCCCCTTACTTCCACCAGCCCGGGCTGGCAGCAGTTCCAAGCAGTCAGCTCCCGCTGCCCTCAGCCCAGCTCCTCTCATAGCTCTACAGGATTGTGGAGTGATCACTGTCTCTGGAGTTGTTCCAGAGCTGTGGAGATGTGGAGCTGAGGGACGTGGTCAGTGGGCATGGTGGGGATGGGCTGACTGTTGGACGTGATGGTCTTGGTGGTCTTTTCCAGCCTTAATGATTCTGTGATTCTGTAATTCTGCATTCATTAAGTTTAAATTCACAAAAGCCTGGATGCTGGGCAGTACCAGTAGAAATTCCCAATTGTTGCTGTAGGCCCAAGTGTTTTCAAGAAGTGCCAGGAGCCGTCTGCTCTGGCATGGAAAGAACGCAGAAAAAAGCTTTCCCTACATATAGATATTGAATTATCCATCCTAGGGTTCCTTGTGTTTTGTGGTCTCTCTCTGACGCACTGGGGGAACCCTAGCACTTTCACACTGAAAGAATTGACCACCTCCAAATAGAAAATTACTTTCAATTGTGGCATAGCCAGCATGTTTTACTTCGCAACACAGGTATGTTTTGTGCTTCCATTGAGTCTACTATTATAGGAAATTTAGATATGGAGCAGAAGCATCTGGCCTTCAAAGAACTCTGAAATTGCCATGGGATGTTATGATAATGTTGCTTTTATGCGACTGATCTTTTCCATTTGTCCTTTGCTCTCTAGGTAACAGCTTGGAAAATGTCAGGTAAATGTAGGTAAAGAGAATGCTGTTCTGTGTAGGGTTTGTGATATGAACTTTTATTATAATCATTCTACATGAGATGCAGATCTCTAAGTAGCCAGCAGATTCTTGTCAAAGGGACCCAAATCAGGAAGGTCAAATGTTCTCATGGAGAATGCAAGATAAAGATGACTTCTGTGCCTGTTCTCCAATACAGAATCTTCCGTGATTGTTCAGGAAGATATTTGAAATTACTTCTAGCAGCAGGCCGGGTAACAATATACCCGTGTGTGCTGGGATAAAAATAACCTTTGGAACTGCATTTGTACAATCCTGCGATGTGTGTGATCACTGGGAAAGATTGCAAAACTTCTTTTCTTTTTCGCTCTATGTCTCACATTAATTACACTTTCCCTACAACTGTTCAGTGGATTGGATGTCAGGTTTTCTTCCCCAGTTGCATGTTCACCCTGGGTTTTGGAAGATGTTGCTAGACCTTTAGTGTTAGGTTAGCTATGAGAAAGGTGGCTTTTACAACATGAAGTGTTTAGAGGAGTTTCCTGTTAGTATAAATTATAAACCAAAGAAGAAACACACAGAAACAGTGTTTTACAAAAACCAGTAGCAATGGTGTAGCTTGTGTAATTTAACCAAAACCAGTGAAAAATCAATTACAGAGTGTTATTTTAAAACCGTTCTAGTACAGTGCTTGGAAAGTAAACACTACAACATGCTGTTATATGAAAGCAAAAAATGTATCAGCTAATCCAGCTTCTATACCAAGGCGTAATTTTCTTATGGAAAGTGAATGAAATGTGTTTTTAAAGTGGAAAAAAAAAAAAAAAGAAAACCCTGAGGAAATTAGAGGAGGAAAAATCCCTTCTAACAAGCTTTCTTTTCTGTTTGTTTTTAAGCTGATAACGTCCTTGTCTCAAACTTCAAAGTAAGCGTGTGTGAGACCCATGTCCCTCAGCAGAGCTTGCTCAGGCCTTGCATCTGCCCAAGGGAAGGCTGCATTTCTACCCAGTTCTCATCCCAGAAGCCTGACCTAGGCTAAAAGTCTTCCCAGGACCTCAGACCATGCACTGAGCATGAGCATTACCCAGAGCAGGACCTTCTGCTGGGGTGCTGGCCTGGAGGCGCTTCTCGTGTGTTACTGCCACCAAACATTACATGTCTGCCCTGCTGGGGCCAGTGGGGCTACAGAGCAGTTTTGGGGGGAAAATCTGTGCCTTTCTGATACCTCAGTGGGGGCTTTCACTCTTCTTCATACAGCCCTGGTGCCAGGACTCTGCTAAGGGACAAGGACACACAGAGCTCCAGCTGCTGATGGGGCAAAATCCAGTCTAGGTTACAAAGCAACAGGGGTTGGGTGAGCAAGGCTCTGGGATTGGGAAGGCAACGGCAGGGATGCAGGATCTGTGCATGATGGGGAGGAGCTGTGGCTCCCACATCCCAGCACGCTTCCTCTGCACAGTCCCCATAATGCACCTTACAGAGGATTTACATCCCAGAGAGCTGTGAAATTCACTGCTGAAATTCTTTTTTCAAGCACCTTGAAATGCATGTAGTAAGTCATTGCTAACAGCAAAAAGAAAGCGAGATGCATGGCTTGCATGGCCATGATCATGGGGAGAGTGATGGAGGAGAGCAGGCGGTGCTGATGCCACGCAGCAGAGCTGGAACGTGCAAGGTGCTGCAGGCTCCCAGCACCCAGAGGCTGCAGAAACCTCGCAGAGAAATACCAGGTCTCCAACAATACAACAGGGCTGAGTGTGCCCACTCCTTCCCAAACCCCAGCGTGATCTGCTTGTGGAAAAGGCACAGAGGAGGCTGGCAGAAGCCGTATTTTGATAACAAGAGTGAATCGAACATGTGTACACAGTTGTTTTCCCTGACTGGGGTCTGTGTAGTTCTTGCGGAAGGTTAATAAATGCTATGCAAATCCTCTTAAATGGCCGTGTTTACACCAGGGCTTAGTGGCTCCAGCCATGTCCTCTACTTTTGACTCCAGAAGTTTTGCTGCAAAAAGAATTTGCTTCCCCACGCTCTTTAGAGCACACCCAGGTTTTGTTCATGCTATCACGCTATTCAGCTATCTGCTCTTATGATCATAAAGGACATCACCAGAGGAAAAAAAAGCTAAATTTGCCTTGTTGAAAAAAAAAAGGGAAAAAAAAGAAAGATGTTTTGCTTAAAGACAGGATGCTACTGTAGTGTAAAATGAATGATTAATAAGGATGAGAAAAACCTAGTTCAACAGGGCAAATGCTCAATAACAGCTCGTTTAATCATCGGCAGATTAGCTGCAAATGCGAAGTGTCTGCTGCAGCACTGTGTTAACTGTGTTGTAAAGCGTTGGCTACTACTTTAATGACAGCATAACCTTTCATTGTGCATTTATTTTAAAAAACCCAGTCCTTTAATGTCTGAGTGTTTGATTTCTTTCTTTCTCTCTCTCTTTTTTTTTTTTTTTTTTTTTTGCCTTCTTCTGCCCTTAATGAATTTTACAACACTAGGATGTGCTGTGAGTTGTGTCACCTCCGCAAATACTGCTGGGCTGGAGTCACGTCTTTGGGGGAGAATGAGATTTCAGGAGGTACAGGCTCAGCCTTGGCAGCCACCGACTCCTCTCTCTTGATTTCATTTTCTGGCAGCAGCGATGCTGTCCTTGCGTAATTGTCCTTATGAGAACCAAGTACACCAAAGCAAGCACATTTATTTGGTACCACGAGGAGAGTTATCTTGCTTTGAGAAAGGCACTGATGCAAGATGTTCTCCCGATCAATATATTCATTATAAACAGCAGACCTGATTCATTAAGTGTGCTTTTTAAAAAATATAATTATTTCTCTTGCTAATTGCCCAAAGAATCATTGGTTGTATACAGACTGCATTTATTATCGGCGTTTGCAAGGGACATGGTGGTCTCTATGAGTGGTTCCCAGCCTAGAACCCAGCGCTGTCCTCATGGACAGCAGCACTGCTCCCAGTGCGACTGCAGGATGAAAATGTGGGGCGAGTTCCCTGATTGCTCAAACCCATAACGTACAGAAGAACTGTTTGAAAAGGCTGACCGAGCAGCAAGTTGTAAATAAATGCCATAAATACAGCTTCACAGTAATAGTCAGAATTATTCCATTTGCATTAATATTTTTGTTAAGCGTCATCACCATTCAGTGCTTTCATATAGCAAGGTCTGTGTATCAACAAATACTCCTGAACCACGTGCACCATCCTTTGCCCCCATGAAGTACCTTGCCAGCTCTCCTGGCACTGCTCTCTGCCACATTGTAATTCTGCAGCTTGCCTCTCACACTGCTGAAGAGATAGAAACAAAGTCGTGTGTACAGGAATTTGATCATTTGAGCTGGTTTTAAGCTCATTTCAATTAACTTGGTAAACTATCAGAGATAAGCTGCGTGGAGTCACCTTCACTGATAGCAGTGGGTGCGGGATGCACGGAGCTCACATTTATCCCAATAAACACCCCACGATGGGAGGCTGATCATGCACGCTCTGTCATTATCTTTAGCACTTTATAGATATATTTGGCTTGGTGGCAGAAGCGTTCCCGTGGCTGTTGTAAGCGAGGCATCACCTGTGTAACAGCCTTTCCAGCACTTCCCAGATTCAGGGTGCGAGGTGTGAGCACGACGGGTGGTGGGAGGCCCCGGAGCTTTGCAGGAGCTATCAGAGGCCCAGCAGGGCTGGGGAGCGTTGTGTTCCCCGTTTGCAGGTGAGGTTTTGTCACAAAATCAGCTTGTGGAGGCGTGACAGCAGAACGAGGCCTTCGGAGCGCAGTGCCTGGTCCCGGCCTGCAGCCACCATTGCCTGGGCCTGGGAGACATTGACACAACCAGCTCCGCAGAAATCAGCAGTGCTTCTCATCCCACAGATTCTGCTGTTTCCTGAAGCTTGTTTGCCTATCTCAAGTAAAAGGCTGGTTGGCCATCCAACCCACCCCAGCAAAAATCTCCTTTGTAGCGTGGATTTGCAGGGAAGATCTGCCACAGCGTGACAGCTCGCCGCAGGCCCCAGGCACAGGGATTATTATTAGTTTTGAAATAATAAATATAACCAAACTGCCAGGATTTGGTTTATAAGCAATTTTTTAAATTATTTTTATGGCACAACACTTCTTCACTTCTTTTTTTTTTAAATTTGAAAGAGAATGTAAAACTTCAGGTAATACTCTTTGTTGTCTTTGAACGGCCGTTTTGTTTCAGTGTAAGGTGGCACAGACGCATGGCTGGAGTCTATGAAACGATGGAAAAAGCCTAGGGATGACAGCATTGAGTTTTGGTGCACATTTACTGAGCTGTTTCACTGGGCACTGCCCTCTTTTGGAGCACGTGTGTGTGCACTTTCTGTGTTTCTCAAACACCAGAGTTGTGTTGTTAACTGCTGGGTCCACTCTGGTGAGGAGCACAATCGATAACCAATATGTATTTCATAAACACTTAGCCAAGGTCAGCAAAACAAACACAGAGACAGACCCACAGTGCCCTCTCACTAAATCCAGAGATCTCTAGGGAACATCCATTGCTATTGGGGTGCAGGTGTTATTTCTGCTTTTCTGTTTTAATTCAGTTGGTCCCTGAAGAATCCTTATGGGCTTTGGAGACCTTCTGGCCACACCTTTTATCAGCTAGCACCATCCATCTGTGGCACTGTGCTGGCCTCTCGTGTGACCTTGGTTTTGCTCTGCCACTAATCTGTGCAGGCAACGCTGCCCACAAAACTATTTAACCCTTCAGCATTGTGGATCCAATTGTTTTCGCACTACAATGGAAGCAGAAAACCAGCTGTGCAAGCAGCTCCTGCTGCCACAGAAGTGTTCAGGGAGGCAGGTGTGGTGCATTTAACTAACGAGTTTTGCTGGAACATTTGGGCCAGTCACTGCGAACAAAGGTTGGAGGTCATCTGGAATCCTTGGCTGTAATGCTGGGTGTGTTTCACAGGTGGCACCATTCAAGTTAAAGCAGTGCAGACAAGCTTAGGAGGTCAGGAGGAGGAGCTGCTGCCTGAGCCATCCAAGTCCTTCTGCTTATGAAACTGAAAGGAAGTAAGTTTTTTTAGGTTTTTTTTTTTTGTTTGTTTGTTTTTTAAATTGGAGCACTGTTTAGAGAAATTGATGGCCTAATCCTGCAGGAGTGGCCAAATATGGATTGCTTAGTTGGATTAGTTATTTAAAAAACTGCTACCCTAAATAAGAGATCACCAGTGTGTGTTGGTGATTAGGCCCTTGTGCTGCTCTGCTCAGATTAAAAGCCCTGTTTCTCTCCCTGTCAAACACTGTAAAGAAGGAACTTCATCTCTGTAAACCATACAGTTTAAGTATTTGAACACTAAGTGGAAGTTTCTGGTGATCAAAGTAATTTTCTTGAATAATGTATTCATACATAAACCTGAAAGAAATGTCATAATTGCAATAAGGTGTCTCTGGGGAGTTTGGTTATCATGATATAATCACATCCCCAGAGAGCAGGAGGCACAAGGCATAGCCTTGTGCTTAATAACACCCCAAGGGTGTGATTATCTCGTAGCAATCGCACCCTCATTGTGCCATGTGGCCTGGAGAGCTGCAACTGGGATGGAAATGCACAAAATTTAAGTAGAGGCAACAAAAACATGGAAACATTGGGTATTTGGACACCAAATTTTGCATTTTTTTAGATAAAAAGAAGAAAGCTAGGAGCAGCATGATAAACAGCAGAGAGTGAAGCTGTTTTCTTGCAGAGCAAGAAAGAATGGGATGCAGTATCTGTCCTCAGCCATCTGCTCTGCCTTGTCCTGCCTTCCCTCTAATTTTTTTTTTTTTTAATCCACCAAGTTGAATTAATGTGGTGGGGCTTGTTCTGACGTGGCGCGGATCTGACAGTGCGTTGGCAAAGCAGCGTGCTGCCTGCGGTACCTGGGCACGGGAGGCAGATTGTTTCCTTCTATGGAGAAAAGGACGCGGGTGGAGGATGGGAGCGGAGCCATTGGCCTCTCCCAGCCTCCTCTCAGTCTCCCAGCCTTGTCCTGCTCCAGGGCAGGGGAAGGGAGGGGATGATGCTTGTGCTTTGGTATGGAAGAAATAGGGATGCTGCGTTGATCCTAGCCGTGCTGTGCATATAGGAGCCTATGAAAGCCAGGGACTCCTTGGTGCAGGTCTGCTGGAACATCTCTCTTATAGGGGTTTCCTTGCATAGCTGTGTGGCTTAAAATGAATTATACCTCTGTGTGTTTCCATGGGGCAGCAGTATGATGGACTGATGTCACTGGGGTATTTACTCCTTGCCCTGCAGATGCTCAGTCTGCACCCCTGTGTGGGTGGCACAACTCTTGGGTGCTGCTGCTGAGGCTGTTCACAAAGCAGGGAAAAGCTGCCAGGTGTGGATGGGACAACTGAGTGGAATAGTGAAAGAAAATGGCTGAGCTTGGGTTGTATTGAACAGGAATGGCAAGAGGATGGAGTAATGTGTTCCCAAGCCTCTGGCTTTGTAAGGATCCTGCTTGTAGTGCTCATGGGATTTATGCATCTGCTCCCACACCTTGCCCTGAGCGTGCTGGGCTTGTCAAGAAAAGGGACAGAAATAAGGGTGGGGAAAAAGTATTGCTCTTAGTTCTCAGGCAGAACCCACCTCAAATACAACTGCCTGAGCCTCCTGCTGTAGGATTTGGTTGGAGGCCTATGCTATTCACCAGGAAGGGTCAACATCTAGCTTGTCTCTTTTTTTTTCTGTCCTTTTAATTTAAAAGATCCACAATTTGACTTTTTTTTTCTTTTTTCTTTTTTTTTTTTACTAAAGTAGGTGTTAAGCAGTTGCCCAGAAAAATGGTTTTACAGCTTCCTCCCCCATGCTCCCTGCCCCAGCTCAGCACACAACCTTTGTGTGTAGGAAAGTGGCACTTCTGATGTTCACAGCGTGCTGCAGAAAATGTATCATGTTTGCAGCTCTGAACAAGAACAAGAGGCTGCTGTTTAAACCAATTGTGTGCTCTCTAAGGTTCGCAAGAACAGAGTTGTTTGGGAGATAAATTGTTAATACTTTTAATGGAAGTTGGATGGTTCTTATGTAGGTGTGGAAACAGGGATTTTATCCACATGCTTTTTAGTTTGCAGTGACTTGCATATACGGCTAGGAGGGTAAGGAGGGCCAAAATTCTAGCCATGCCCCAGCACAGCTTCTCCAGGCCACTTCTGATCATGGGCTAACAAAATCCTGATTGTTTCTGCAGCATTTGCTCCCTGATCTAGTCTTTCCCATCACCGCTTTACTCTGCTTTCGGTGGCCATGGTGGTTGAGGGCTTTTGGCAGCTGGTGAAGTGCAGCCAAAATCACATCTCAGGAGTGGGCAGAGAAGATATTTCTCTCCTGAATGGTTAGTTCTGCTTTTTTGGCTGCTCGGGAGCCCTTTCTGGCAACTCTTTTAATTTGGCATGAGAAAAAACACTCCATGAAGATGTTTGGAGAAAAATCATGGAGAGATGAGAGTGATCTAAAACAATTCAGAGAGGCTGGGCGCCCGCTGCCTAGTCAGTTTATTAGATTTCGTCTATAATGTCTTTTAAATCCAAAAGCCCCCAAGGTGCATCTAGCATGCTTTATGTTTTTATAAAGTCTAGGCAATTTCCACATATAAAAAAAATTATTTTAAGCTTTCAGAACACGTCAGGATGATGGAATGAATAAATTCTGTGTATTTCTGATGGCATTCTCTCATTCTTGCACATGGTAGACTTATTTTTTTGTTTACTGTTAGTTGATGTCAAGGAGTTCTGAGATGAGTTGTTCATTGTTAACCTAACAAAACATAGATTTGATCTGAGTGGAAGACACATGTGAACGCAGATGCAGTGCATGGGGCCGGCCGGTCAGGCTGACTGCTCCTGACAATGTCTCTTTAAGAAAGCTCTGCGCTCCCTCACAATGTTAAAGTTGCTAAGGTAACTGTGCATTTTTTTTAGAGCACAGCAAAGTAAATAGGTACATGACCTGTATAAATTCTCAGTGCATAAATTACTAGAGCCCTCAAGCTAGAGTAACTTGCACACTTCCTTATTTCCAAATGACTTTTTGGCTTCTCTGCATGTCTAATGCATAAGAATTTGATGTGCGCGGTTTGTGCTGCAAAGCATCCTCTAGAAAACCTGGGGCAGGGCTCTTGGTGCAAGGGGGGCCCATAGGGCTTAATGGGTCCTTGAGGGCAGGAAAAGTGGCTGAGTGCTCTTTGGCCATCCAGCCTTCCAGCCTGGGTACCACCACCATTTGTACATGCAAGGGTTGGCATTATTTCCTTGTGTCTGAAAGGCACAAAAACTCGGGCATTGCTGGCAACCTGTCCTGTGCCTGCAGCTTTGCCTGATCTTGTACCTGGGTGCAGTGCTAGGAGCTGTTTGAAATAGGCTGCCTGATCCAGGAGTGGTCAGCCCTTAATGGGTCCTCCAGTATGTGCGAATCCAGACTGCATCACCCATGCTGGTGCTCAGCAGCAGCTCTGCACGGCACCTCTGCTCTGCTTGGTTTGCAAGGGGCCAAGCAGTCTCAGAAAAACTGAAGTTGAACAGCTTCTGCCACGATGCCACATCTCACAGCCCACGTCCTTGTCCTTTGTCTGTCCTCTTGCTGTGCTTCTGCAGCATCCCTGAGTGCAGTGGCTGGAGGGGATAATGCAGCCTGCTAATTGTATGCTTCTGCACGCCGCTGTGCCGGCACACACAGCCCAGTTTGGCTTTGGAGCCATGCTGAACGCTTGGGTCCTGCTGTCTAACGTTAAATGGTGTCATGCTCCTGGTAGAGGTATCTTGTACAGAAATATTCACATCTACACCACATAACGTGTACGGTGATTTGTCAAGCTGTGTTAGATCTGCTGCACATATGCTGCAAAAGTAGCTTGACCACTTGCAGTAAGCCCAAAATCTGCGTGCAGTGTGCTGAGACAATCGGGATCGCTTGTCTGGGATTTCTGGGTACCCAAGCAGCCAAGATTGTCGTGCTCCATCCAGATGAGGGCATGAAGGAGGACGTGGACGGAGATGTCCGGGGACAAGATAGCCCTGGCACAGTGGGACTTGCTGCTGGTAACAATTAGGAGCCAGGATAATCTCATTTCTAGAAATGTCAGCCTGCTGACATCACTGCCCACATGTGTGCAGCCATGCCAGAGGGCATGGTGTGGTGAGGTCGTGGAGCCCTGCGGGGAGCAGGGCTGGCAGTGCTGGGCTGTGGGCTCCATGTCAATCTGCCCATCTGCTGGGTGGGCTGTGGGCAGCAGGACGTGGATTCAACCAGGGCATGCAGGTGGTACTGCTGCATTTACCTGCAGGTATGGAAGGGGCTCTGTGCAAAAAAAATAAATGCTTGGCAAGGTGGCAGCTCACCCTGCCTCCCCCCCCCCCCCATTAATTTCTGTCGTTCCAGTCACTCAAGGTCCGGCTGAGATGCCTGATCCTGGTGCTTGGGCAGCTTCACTGCACAAGTCCCAGATGAGATCTGTTGGCTCTTTCTTGGATTGGGGTCTTACAGCATTTAGCAGATGTACACTGGAGGTGGGAGCTGAGATCACATCCCAGCAGAAAAATGGGGAGCAGAGTTTGGGGCATGGACAAAGGCTGTGCATTTAAGAAGCCGTCTGAGGAACATGAGTTTGAAGGAACTGCTGTGGGGAGAAGTCTGATACCATGGCTAGGTTGCTATGGCCTTTGTCCCTTTTGCCTTACACTGTCTTATTTTTAAGACACAAATGAGTTGATCTGAGAAAGGTCCTCCTGCTCTAGCAAGGATGGAGCCAGTGACTTTTGGCACAATGATACTCAGTGGAAAACACTGGGGAAGTGATGCAGTGAGTTTTCTTCTCCAGCAAACCCCGAGGAGGTGGGAACACTCACTTCTCAGCCTTCAAGGAGAGCTGTCTCATGACTGCCTGCTGCTCTGCTATCTCCTCTGGGGCAGGAGCTTTGCGACTGGCTGACTTATGCCCTGCAGGAGGTTCAGCAGCGGCCAAGTGCTTTCTTCCCAAACCTGCAGGCTGGTTCCTGGCCCCGTAGCACTGTCACAGGCTCTTGTACATCCGTAGTGTATCTGTGCACGCAGGGCTGTGTGCAGGGCTGCTTTTTCCCCCCCTCACACACAATTTTCTGGAGGAGATGGACTGCGCTGGCGCAGCTCCAGAGGCAATCCTCTCCTTGCCAGGAAGCCAGATGCATGGTCACATTGCCTGGCTCTCCCTGGCAGGGCTGGGGAAGCTTCAGCAGGTGTGATGGAACAGCATGCGGGAGCCGCAGGTTGGGCGCGGGCTGCCTCTGTGGTGCTGCCGGAGCTGCAAAGTCCCTGGACAGCAAACGCAGCACTAAACCAAATCCACAGCAGGGGAACTTCTGAGAGCTTTGCATCCTCCATCAGACTCGTATGCTAAACCCAGCTTTGGAGCAAGGAGCAGCAGCAGGATGGGAAGGTTCCCCCCGCCTCCTCCCCCCCGAAGCCTTCCACCTCCTCAGCAATGCTGCGGCGAGAGCAGAGCTCGCAGTCAGCAGACTGCAGTGACAGATGGCAGGTCATAAGCCCTCTCACTGATCTAACACTGCAAAAGAAAATAGGGCTGGGGGTGATTCAGCTGCTAGGCCTCAAAGCGGGAGCATGACGGGATAGCGTGCTCTGCTGACACGTCCTTGAAGGATGCTGCGTCCCCAAGGGCCACAGGGGACAAAAGTAAAGTGACGATGAAGCAAAAATCCCTTTATGGAAAAAGGCAAGTTTTGCAACAAAAAATAATGGATAATGTGCTTCTAGTCATTCTGAGAAATTGGATTTCAATTAGCAAGATGCAAATATTACTAATAGAAATCTCTACGGGGATTAATTTGTGCTCTGAATTCGAGCCTACCTGGCCACAGTTGCTCTTCCATCCTTAACTGCCCACTGACCAGAGCTGTCAGCACCCGTAGCCAGGTTTATCCATCAAGCTGTCTCCATGTGGATCTGAAAGCAAGCTGGATGCATTTAATTCAGCACAGCTCTCTAGAAACATTCTTGTGGCAAGAGGAATTCGTTGGCAATTATAAGCTGCAAATTGCATTTAAAACTAATATATATTTTTGAGGTATAAGCCAGGCTGCATCCTGAGCTGCCTGCTCCCGCTGGCAAGCACCCATCTCACTGAGTGGTGACACCGTGCTAGGGTCAGTGTCAGGCTGCTGCCTGCCTCCAGCCTACCATGAAATCAGGTTTTGGGTCAGGAAATGAGTGTTGCTGATCTGCAGGAATAGCATTGCAGGGGGCACGGAGGAGGTTAATGCTAGGGATGCTGCAGGGCTGGGTAGCCCTGGGGAAGGCAGTGGGGCTCTTGGCTGCGAGATGTCACCTAGTGAACAGAGAGGGGACAAACAAGACCTTGCTGTGTCTGAGTGGGAACTGTGGGCCAAGTTTGCTGTGCTAGAAATTGTAGCTCTGCTGAAATGAATGGAGCTGAGGTCCTCTCTGCTAGATCTGTGACAGAAGACACAGTTCCACGCACAGCTGCTGGGACAGGTCCTGGGAGCCTTGCTCAACCACTGCTGATGTCACTCTAAAAAGGAGAGAAAAAAAATCAATTTATTCTGGAAACTTATTCCTGAAGAGAGGATTTCAGAGGTTTTTGAAATCTTTCAGGGGAAGGACTGCATGTGTACAATGTTCTTCAGATCTTCAGGCCGGAGGGGATTGTAAAAACAACTTTTGCAAAAAGTGTTTTTTCAAGCTACAGTCCAGTTATTTTCAAATGAAACATTCCAGTTGTTGCCCCCCAGATGCTGGATTTTTATTTCCAGTCTTGGGAACATTTTTAAAGTGATAGGAAATTAGCACGTCCTGCAAAAACAGTTTTAGTGGAGGAGAAACCTGGGGGCTGGCACCAGTCTTGACATCAGTTCTGGTCTTTGACTTTGTTAACAAGCACAAACGTGCAGAGCACAGAGCAGTTCCCCCTGGCTGGTTCTGCCTCCTGAAGGCTTTGCGGTCAGGTATGATCTCCAGGAAGAAATGCCATCAGGTAACACTCCTAATACTAGAGGCACAAGACCTGGTGTTTTTTCTGGCTTCAACTCGTTCAGTTATGTCTGTATGAAACAAGTGTCCAACATTTGCTATTTCGACCCATTCTGCAGGAGTGGCAATGCAGAGGCAGGAATGCAGCACCCAGTGGGGCTCTCAGATATAGCCCAAACCCAGGGTAGCTCTGCAGAGTTGCTGTGTGTGTAGCCACGTGGTGTGTCCCATCGGGGTGGGCTCTTGCTGGGATCTTGTTGTGCTGTTGGTGAATCTCAGGGGGGTGCTCAGAAATCCAGAGCTTGGTTTCCGCTCAGGCTCAGCTTGTTCTTGGAAAATCAGGTGCTTCCTAATACTGTCACCTCTTGGGTAAAGAAATGAGTCTTCCAGTGTGCAAGAGTGCACTTGATGTTGTAGAATAAAGTCATTTGAGTTGGAAGACACTCTTAAAGGCCATGTGGTCCAAGTCCTCTGCAATGAGTGGGGACATCAACAGCTCGGTCAGGTGCTCAGGGCCCCTCCAGCCTGACCTTAGAGTGTCTCCATGGATGGGTGTCCTCCAGTATGCCCACGCAGCTACTGGATTACTGAAATACATAGTGAAATAAATAGCTTAAATGTATATCTTTTCACTGGAAAACAAAGATACAGAAGGGAAATGGGCAAAAAAGCATTGAACACAGGGCCCTCTTTTCAGTCCTGGTATAAGTGTTGCCAAGGGGCTGGAGGTGAAGGAGCTGCTGGCTTCAGCTATGTGACAGCAATACTAAGTGGTGAGAGCAGTGGCGAAGCTGAAGGAATGAGCTTGGGCGAGGGAGCTCCTGCCGTGTAAGTGGGTTTGTGCAATTCCCACAGCTCTCCTTATCTCCCCGCGCCTTTGGTTGGCATATCAGCCAGACAAAGGGCTTAACGCAACTTGGCATAGTGATGGAGGAATGTGCTTAAAATTTCCAGCAACTGGAACAATTAAGTGAGCTTTCTAGCCAGGGAGAATAGATGTCCCCTTAGGATTCCTATCACCGAAGGATAACATTTCCAGGCTTTGTCCAGCAAGAGATGTCACTTCATTTACAGAGATCTTCACAATGTGGAGGTATATTGGATATTGGTTATTATGCGAAAGACTATCAGGAATCATCTCAGCTGGGCTAATTGTTCCCGGGTTCGGGGCTGATGGAATTTTAATTTCAGCGTGGTGGTGGCTGGAGAAGTTTCCTAGAATTATGAACGAGGATGAAAGAGTGATGATTTCAGGAGGAGTAATAATGGCCCTGATGCAGGGGATTTATTAAGGATTCAGTCAGCTGCATCCCTGAACGAGAGCTTGCTGGGCTGGGATTGCTGCTGCCAGCTGCCCCTTTTTGGGATGGAGATGGGATGAGAAACAAGTGTCTTCTACAAATGATGACTGCAACAAGGGCTTGGTTCCCTAACAGTCATGTTGACATTACCATGTTCTTCAATGTTTGTTTTTATGGCTTGAAAAAAAAAAAATTAAAGCAGCAGCAGCATTGCCCTATTTTACATGACATTTTTCTAGGGTACTTCCCTCCCGCTCCTTTTCTTCACCAAAGCTGCACTGGGGATGTCATGGCTTCGCAGCTCATTCCTTTGGGTGGGGGAACAGGAAGGGGTGATGGGAGCAGTAGCGGAACGACTCCGTGGTACTGTATAAATAGTTGCTTTATTGTCATTAAAAAAAAATAAAAAAATTGCACTCTAAAGATTTTTAGGATCAAAACATACCAAAGAAAATGTAAAACAAAATTAAAATGAAGTCGGTATTCACATTGTCAGCAGTTATTTTGTCACTGCAAAGCATCTCCTCAAAGGAATATTGTGCAGCACAGCAGCAACCGAATGAAGCAAGCGGCTCCAGCGTTCACTTAAAAGGGAAGTGCAGGGACATCTTCAAACCGCAGTAATGGATCCCTGGGGTTCCTTTAAAGTCTGATGGTGGCACTGACATTTCCTGTGAAGTTGGAGGCTGGCAGGTTGTTAAAACTTCCCGGTTTTAACTGCATCAAGTGCTGCTGTGGTTTGTTGAATGTATAAAATCACTTCTCCACCTCCTTCTTTAAAAAAAAAAAAAAAAAAAAAAATTCAGATATCAATAAAGAACTTGAGAGAGGAAAACACTATAATTATAGCCAAAAAGCTGGCACAATGCCTGCTGTATAAACCCGTTATTTTGGTAGCATAGAATTCGGTACTGGAATAATTCTCTGGGTGGAAACTTGGCAAACATGATCTCAGCCTGTGAGCTAATCTTTTCTTTTTCCTCCTATAATAACATTTTTTTCTCCTCTACAGATTTAGCCATTTTAAAATTGTGCATCCTATTACCAAGATTGTGTATGCACAAATGACCTATGTTATGGGTCTCTGGGGTGATGTGAATGTAGACAAGAGATCTGCATGTTAGATTAAAACCCCTTTGCTGGAAAATTAGTACCCTGTAGATTCAAATACAATTATCCCTGCTCTGAGCCGCTCCTCACTGAGGATGGGCAGAGCAAAGGGTGGTGGCAGGGATTGGGCTCCACACCCTGGGCTGTGTGAGGGGCTCAGCCCTTTGGTCTTTCTGATGTGGAACACTTCTTGTTCCATTTCCCACTGTTATCCCAAGAACTGTGCAGCTATTTGTGTGCTGGGGAAGTAAGTGACCAAATGTGTATAGACTGGGAGATCTGGGTCTGTTGTGCCGTGGAGGTTGGTGCACCTCCATAGCATTGTGAAGGCTTCATGAGCACAAACACCAGCTTCCTGGTTAGCTCTTATTTTTAACACTGATGGAACACCAGAACACCTTTGTGACACCGTGAACTGCTCAGATGATGCTGGGCTCCTGTAGCAATTTTTTCACTTTGAACTCTGTTGCCAGTGTTTGAAAACCAGGATGCTCACCTCCACCTCCATGTTCTGCAAGCTGCAGAACTAGGGGATGAGAGTGGGACATTGACATTCATGTCAGCCTGCCATCAACTTCTTGCTAAATGAATATAATAAAATCAGATCTCTTAGTGCTGCTCGCACTGCACCCGGGTGCCTCGCTGCTTGGGGGGCAGGGGCATGGCCCCAGGGAGCTGCTGCTGCCCACTGAGAGCCTGGGGGAGAGGCACCAGCTGAAGGTGGCTGGATTGCTGCTGCAGGAGCATGGGCCTGGCATGGGGCAGACAGGGCTGTGTGCTGTGGGTGGGTGCCAGGATTGCACCCCATGATGCTCCACTATTTTCAGAATGCCTGGAGGAAGAAATTGGGCAAGTCTCAAGGGATTGTGTTACTGAAGGAGAAAGACCTAAAATGATGATGCTGCTGTTTAACGATGTCACGTTGTTCTGCTCCATCACTAAAAACCAAGCAGCTACCTTTCATGGGTACAGATGTGTGGGATTTGTACCAATTTTCAAAGTAGATCTTGGGAATGACAGTTTGCAGTGGCTTTGGTCTTTGAAAGCAGGTCCTGAAGAAATAATTCTGACCCCTTCCAGCTGGGACCAGCCGTGGTCCCACAGGAGCAGCCAGCAAAAGGCATTTGTAGATGTGAGACTAAGCAGTGTGCATGGTGGCACCCGGCTGGAGCGCCCTCTGCAAATGCATGTGAATCATGTCCATCACAAATGAGCCTCAAAGAACTCACGCTCAAAAAATCAGAAGGCCCCAGTGTGCTGTGCTGCTTTCTTTTTCCACAACTCTTTTAACCTTTGTAAAGTTCTTGCTCATGCTGTGAAACTTCTTCGGACTAGAGAGAAGAGCATCATGGAAACAAAACCTGATTACTTACTTCCTTCTGCAAACCCAAGCATCTTCTGCGGGTACAAGGTGTGCTGGTGGGGTCTCGGTCCATGGGAGATGAATTTGCATCGTTCATCTGTGCTACCCCATGAAAAAAAGAACCCACGGCCCTGGAATATTTTATCTCTTTCTGCAGGACCCTGACAGATCTCTCCCCTGGGACCGTAAATTCTTTCCTGACTGTCACTGCTGCTCCTGAACTCCAGCGTGGCACATTGGAAGAGTGAGCTTTGTTCCTCCACAGCACAGAGGGCATGCCACAGATAATTTAAGGGCCCATTTTTCTTTTTAGATGACATTAAATATTCTTTACTTAAAAAAAAAAGTCATCCACACCACTTGGCATGAAGCAATATATTCAGGAGAAGGGCAGATGTTGTTTAATGAAAGAGCGCTCTTGCCTCTGCTGTGTGTCCATTTCTTGAATCCTCATGGCAAGGAGCAATCTCAGCCTTGGGCCAAAGGTTTAAGGACTTGCTTTGCCCCTGCAGTAGGGGAAAGGAAATTCTGACTGGGTCAATGTCTGGACTTTCATGCTTTGCCCAGCCATCGTCCTGTCTTCCGTGTATTTGCATCCCAGCTGGGAATGCTGAAGGCTGAGCTGCAGCCCATGGAAGGATGCATCCTTTGGGGTTTTCTTTGTTCTCTGGAAGGGATGGTGAGCCTGGAATGAGGCTTCTGGCAGCCCCTGGGAGCTCAAGGCTGTGGGAGAAGTCATCCTGCTTTTACAGCGAATGGATTTGACCAAGAAAGCAGTGAAAGAGAAAACACAGAGCTCCTCTGCTGGCGTGTTGCATTGGGTCTCCTTTCAGTGAGGAAGCATACAGCAAACTGTCTGCAAATAGCTATTGCAGCAGTGAAAAAAGGAATGTGGAAAGGGGGGGGAATCTGATTTCTGACCCACGTTCTCACCTCTGATTTGAGGGGAATGGTGGGAGTTCACACCTCATATTTCTTCCTTTAGCTTTCCCAGCTACAGAACCGAAATTAGAAAAAAATAATATATAAGGAAATGGCAACCAGAAAATGTTATGGAAAGGAAAGGAGTGATTCAGGACTGGAGTAACACCAATCAAATTGCTTTTCAAAGACCCTAAAAATATTCTCATGATTCAAGCAACTAAAACTGAGGGACACCTTGGACGCAAAGAAGCAAGTTATTTTCCAGTCCTTGCACTCTCATACCCCAAGCAAACCTTCTCAAAAATCAGTTCCTATGACCTTTCCGTTCCTTTAGTGGAAAGTTTGCCGCCTGGTTATCTCTTTCCTTCTTTGAGCTGCCAAAGGCACCTTGACGTGCATCTAAAACTTCCCCCCTGTGCGAAGGTGTGTGCCTCTCACTGTATGAGTAGAGATTATGGAAACAGGACTGCTCAGAGTGGAGAAATCTTGTGATTTCTAGCTAAAATAGGCTATGTTTGCTCACAGATTTAACTACAATGTCGAGTCCTTTCATTTTTTATCCCCTTAATGTTATATTCTGGGGTTTTTTAATGTTTTTGCATAAGGCATTGTTTATAATTTGCCGGCAATTCGTGTTGGGTGTCTGCACTCCTGCATTCGTGGTGCAGGCGGGGCGGAGATGACCTGCAGATCCCAGTCGTGTTTGGCAGCTCCTCGTTCCTTGTAACAGTTTGACCTCGAGCAGCCAGGATTTTAAAGCAGCAGAAAAAGAATTTCATAAATAGCGTGAACTCGGTCAACGCAAAATTAAATGCGCCTCTGCAACGCAAACACTGAAGCGCGCCCACGAATTTAACTCTGACTGTTCCAAAGAGGTGTTCGTGGCAGCTGCTATTAGGGCGAGGACCTAGCATTGTCAGCGTGCTGCTTTCCTCTTTTCCACTTCCATATGAATTTTCATGAATGACGTTGCCTGTGTTTGTGTGTTGTTGTACTTACGCCGCAGTGTTTGATCTGTGTGTATTACGCATCTGCCTCGTGTAGCTCCATCTATACCATGTTAATTATATTGCTCTGGTGACATAATAAACACTAAGCGAGTTGTGAATAGATTATTTATGATGCCACCTGAACTCTAAGTAATTATAGCTGTGTAATTTAGCTTCCCCCTATTTCATTTTATATATAATGTAATATTTCAAAATATTCCGGTGCACATCTATCTTTTAGCTCTGTGTTTGAATGAATAAATTGTGATTCTCTTTCCAAGGTAATATATCAGCAATGCCCTTAAGGGAGGGCACTGGAGCTCTGTCAAGAACAATCCATAAACTCATTTGCACATAAACAGAGACAATGGATACTTACAAGTAACGCACACCTTCATTCACAGAAAATAATACGCCACTTACCTGTCTCCTTGTATTTAAGTCTAATGTTCTACTGTCAAAGCACTAAAGGAATAAGTCTCAGCCTAATGGTTTTGAATACAGGACTTTTCTTGTAATTTAAGCTGCTGGGACAAAATGAGCGTTGGACAACAAATATCTTACAGGAAATGGAATTAAAGTATTAATGCTTATAGTTAGAGGGATAAAATTACTTCTGTTGGAGTGTTTGAGGCCGATTTTTGGGTGTTTACTTATGGGCTACAGAGGTTCAACTTCAAAAGTTTCCACGGGCACGTGAGAAATGAGGCCTTTAGTTACAAAGGGGCTCATTAAGGAGGCAGCGGGGTGAGCGTTGCTGCAGGGGCTCCCTGCACATCTTGCAGCCCCACTGCTGGGCATCCTCAGCTCCGCTCCAGTGCTGGCAATCTGCTCTGATTTACTGCTGGACCAACCAACGGCCCCAACTCCCAACCTCAGTTTCCCAGAATGCAGATGGGGTAAATTAATGCTCACTGAATTGGCGAGGTGGCATTCTTCAGAGGCCGCACTGGGCTACACCTTTCTGAAAGATGCCAGGCAGGAAGGTACAACTTAATTCAGCATGAAAAATCATTTGGGAGACAGGAGATCAGCCTTAAATATTTGTGGCTTTGTTTCTCAAAGTGCTTTGGGATCTTCATATCAAAGGTAATGTTAATGCACTGCATTTTTGTTATTCTGGATGGGTTTTCAAGGATAGGATTTTGCTCTCTTTTTCTTTCCCTTTAGAGCCCCATGGGCTTATTCCTCATCGTCCCTAACACAAAGCCATGGTTAATGGTGGTGGCCTTGGATGGGGAGTAATGGCCTCCTTTCTGCAGAAGTCATTGCAGGAGGTCTGCAGAACCAAAGACGTGCGCACATTTATGTCAATTAGAAGATACTTAAGAGAGTCAGAATTTTCTTCCATTTTTTATTATTATATTTAATTAAAAATGTCAGGATTCAAACTTTACATGGGATTTGCAATGGCTCCAATTCCCGATTGGCATGTGTGAGGCGGCACCCGGGAGATTTGAGGTTTCCATGACATCATACGGTAACTGTGAGCCTATCAGTTAATTAAATACTATATCCATGTATTCTAGTTAATTGATGCTTCCTTTACATGGTTTATTGTGCTGCAAACTGGTATTGCTTCTGTCTCACTGAGCAAACACAGAGGGAGCGGGAGCCGCTGGGATGCTGCAGCTCACGGCTGGGCAGAGGGATGTGTTGGCACCGCGTGCCCATCCCAGGGGGCAGCCAGCATCACCGCCCCCAGGCTCGCAGGCGGCATCTCCTAGGGATGAGCTGAGCCAGGCGCTGGGGCACGCTTTGCCTTCTCCCAAGTCCAGCTCTATATTGGACTCACAGGGCCAGGTCATGAGGATGAGGTGCTCTGAGGATTTTTTCCTGTAATTTAAGCTGCTGGGACAAAGTGAGTGTCGGGCAACGTGTATCTTATGGTAAATGGAATTAAGGTATTAATGCTTATAGTTGAAGGGGTAAAATGGAGTGTTTGAAACTGATTGTTGCTGTTTTCTTATGGGCTACAAAGGTCCAGCTTTCATGATTCTATGAAAGATTCACCATTCCCACAGAAATACTCCTGGTACCTGCCCCTTCCCATGCCCAGCCAGCTGCAGCAAAACTCCAGGGCTGCCTCACCCCACTGCTGTTCAGCAGGGCATGCTCACCACCTCCTTCTTCTTAGGCCGGACTGGATTACAGTGGCAAGGAGGAAAGAAAATATTAAGTAGATTTCAGTGCAGAACGTAACTTCAGCCACTTGTGTCTAAGAGTTTGCTTGGCCCTAGGGCTGGTGGATTTTCCGGTTTCCTGTTCTGACCTTCTGTTGTACTGGGATGATTTGTGTGCTGGTATGTGGGATAGGGGGATTTGTGCAGTGCCAAAGCATGACTGAGGGCGCTTAATTCACAGAAGATGCCACAAACCCCAGTTCCAACTCAAGCTTCAGCTGTGGAACTCCAAGGCACATCTGGGTGCTGCTATGTGTTGTGTCCATGCTGACAGTGGAAGTACTAGCACACATGACAACCCAGTTGATAGCAGGAACATTTCTTCACTTCAGCTCCAAAGGAAAAGCTCTTCCAGAGGCTTCAGACGAGCACTGTCAAAGAGGAAAAGTCATACCCTGTGTGCAAACCCAGCACTGGCTATCTGCTTTCCTTCCCTTTTTTTCCTCTTTCATCCTCTTCAGTTTTTCTCACCAGATGTAAAAACTCTCCTCTCAAGAGGTGCTGCTGGGATCCTGCATGCATGGGGAGGGCCATTCCTAGGGATGCCCTTTGTGGGGTTTCCATTTTTGCTCTCTCAGCAGCTTCCAGGCTGTGGTGTTCCATGCATGCAGTCCTTGTCCTCATGCAGCTCCACGCTTGTGGTGCAGGGAAGCACCACCACGAGAGCTGCCTCCTCCCAGCCATGTGCTTGCCGGTGCTGGGCTGGCCTCATCGCTGCAGGCAGCATGGCCCCATAGCTCCGAGCAGCCCCTGCAGATGCAGCTGGGTCCGGCTGGGGGGGCAGCGCACCACATTTCCATACCATTTCAGTAATACCCCTCCAAATTATCACTTCTCTGATCCTGCCACCGTGCTAAGTGCTGCGCTGGTGGTGCACTCTGGAAAATGGTACCATCTTCTATTAAAGGCAGGTATTTTTTTTTTCTGTAATTCTCTTTAGTGTTGCCTTTAGAGGCCCCTCTATGTGGCTCCTTTCACTTCTAATTACTGCACTAGGAGATTACAGTGTGGTGCTGGCGACAGAGAGAGAGAAAGGGGGAGGAATGGGATGGTGGAGAGGGAAAGATTTCTGCGGTAATTTGCATTTAAAGCTGGCACTCAGCATTATATCTCCCTGTTCACCCATTGTCTATAAACATTTTAGCTCTTCCTTCTGCCTCATCAGAATGAATTAAGCATTTTCATTGCACCACCAGCCTAATTAGAGTCATTTACTATGTTGACACAAAGGGTTTTTTTATGAGCATCTCAGCTTTAATACACTACAGCAACATTGGAAACCTCCAATCAAAAGGTAAATGTTTGGGGGTCAGAGATATTTTTCAACATTCTCCCAAGAATACAAACAAGCTCCTGGAGAGGTGACGTGCACGCTGGTGGCTTTGCTGGGGACGTGGTGAGTTTGCACTGGGTTCAAGGTGTACTCCTTGCTCACAGTGACACTTGTTGGAGGGGCTTTGGGCTCTGCAAGCGCTGAGCAGCACAAAGTGCTTTTTGGGCAGCTGCTGGAGTCAAATGGCCAAGGAGGAAGGCATGGGGTGGCTGCTGGGCTCAGAGCTGCTGCTCTGGTTCTGAAAGTGCACCTGGCTTTGTTTTAGGGTGCTGCTGGTGCTGGGCTGTCCTTGCAGACAGCCCACAGACAGACGTTGCAGGCTGTGATGCCATAGGCACAGCGCACAGCCTCTGGCACACCATGTCAGGACAGGAAGACTTCTCATTTCTGATTTTTTTTTTTTCTAATGGTCACAACTGAAAATAAGATCAAGTCCTTATTTAAAGTTGAGGGCGCTGTTTTTGACTTTCCCTAACCTGATTTTCAGTTGTGTTTGTATTAGAATGGGATAGACACATCACTCACCACTGAATCCAATCATGCAGGAACCGCTTTCAAGTTTGTTTCAGAAAATTCCCCTTTCTGTGCTTTCCCATCTTTCCAGTATCACTTGTCTGATGAAGAAAAAATTCTATTCTTTGTCTGATTTAGGAAAATCAGAGCCTTCTACTCGGATCTCCAGGGCAGGCACTTCCAGACAGCCCCAGGGCTGTGCTCTGTCACCTGCGGGCAGGCTGCTCCCAGTGCCCGACTGGTGCGAGCAGAACTTGTATAGATTTGTAAGATAAAATTGACTCAGCTGAACAGTGTGTCATCATTTTGGAGTGCAGGCATCGATCACAAGAACAGAGATGTGCAAGTGCATGACATGTGCAGGACAACCAGGAAAACCTTCAGTCCTTGCATCTTCACCAGATTAGAAGTGAAGAGCTTGGCTGTCAGATGTAACATAGACTTCTGTGTTGGTGCAGAAGGTCTGAAACAACCAAGTTGCACATGCAGAACATCAGGAGACCCAACAGCTATCGTGGGGGTCCATATAGCCCACCACTTTGCTGGCAGATACAGTGACATCTTTTAGGATTACACACATAGCACCTGTGTACTGGTGAGTTGTGTTTGTTTCCTGGTGTTATTATTTTATTTTTTTTAGGAGAGCTGGTTTTCAAATAACTTTTCATCAGCTACAGACTTTGTCACCTTGCTCTTCCTGACCTTTTCCAGGTGCTTTAAGCAAGATGAGCTCCAGGATGCATGGGACAACCTACCAGTGATTTCACTCCCTCTAGAAACTTTTTCTCTCTGACTTTGCCTTCCCATGCTGCAAGCATTTGTTTAGAAGAGGATATTCCCTCTTATGCAACAATAGTTCAATTTCTTTAAGAGCTTGTAGAGAGGGAAATGGCCAGAAGCTCTTCAGAGATCCAAGTACTGTCGCATCAGCACCTTTGTGCTGGATGAATTGGTCACACCTCCTGAATCTAGGAATCTGTGTATGTATACATAATTGAAAATAGTTTTTACTAGCTTACAACAGTCACATTTACAAGTCTGCAGACATTGGGTTCTGCTTTGGAGCCCTTTTAAAAAGTGCCGTGACATTTCACGCCTTTATCATGGCTGATTTCTTCCTGGATTCCTTCTATAAAGATGTACTTGCCCAAGGCAAAGAGGCCATCCTGTTGGTAAAGAAGCACAGACGTCTTTGCAGTAGGCTTGATCCTCAAAGTTCTGAACATGAAATGTCCCCAGGTGATGTGGTTGCTCAGGTTTCTCACAGTCAGCAGCACAGCTACTGCAAGGAAATCTGAATTGCTGCATTGCCAGAAATTTTGCAGGTCCAGAAAGCTGCCTGTGGCCTTTTGTAAATACGTGCAATCAATTACAAAGCTATATTTGAAAAGCGTGCATCAAAACGTTTTAATGCTCAAACTTCATAGTGGAGATTAATTGAAGGATATAAATTTGTTGCCAAAATATTTTCTTTCCAATTTTGAGTTGATGAAATAGTGTTCTTCAGGAATGAGCCTCATGATACGTTGTCCTTCTCATTGAAAGTCCCATCTCCTGGCCTGCAAATAAACCTGTGCCCCAGCTTTTGTCATACAGACACCAAGTCCCTTCTTCACAGCTCTTGAAGAGAGCTTTGAAATGTCCTGTGGATGTTGCAGATGTTTTGTTGGGAGGTCAACACATTAATTTTCTAACTCCTTGCTTTCAAGCCAGTTCTTTGAACTGCTGAGGGCTTAACTTCTCACTAAAGTAGAAAACAGGAAGATATGCAATATATTTGGGATCTGAGATATTTCAGCAAGGTTTGTGAGCAAGATGGCAATTGCCACTAACTAGCTGTGTGTGTTTTGATGAAGTGGAGTGTGCTGGAGGAGCACGGATACCACAATGAGCTTTAGTTAAACTTAGTTTAACCAGGTTTAGTTAAAACATAGCAAGTCAAAAGCTTTATTATTTATTATTTATTTTAAAGTAAATCTGTGGGAGAGGAGGACTTGAGTGTAGGTGCTGAACACCATTACATCAAGGATTTTCTTACTGCAGCGGATAAAGTACAGCTCACTCCAGGCCATTTTAGATGACAAACTCTCTTATGTAATGTTTGTTAAATATGTAGGACAAACATGGCCAAATGTTGTGCCTTCACTTGTACAAACTCCTTTTTATCAATCATTCATATGAAAAAATAATGAAGCTCACATGCATTAGAATAGAAATTAGGTGAAGAGGTTTGGTCTTCTGCGTCTTTAATTTCTTCCTAAGTATTTCCATTCTTCTTGCTGCTGCTGAAATAAATCTGGGAGCTGCACTGGTCAGAGCACTGCTCGTGTTTCAGTCTCCATGGGCAGCCCTGACTGTATGGGAACTGCTGAGTCACAGCCTGAACCACTGATTGAGCACCTGGAGGAAAGACCCCCGTCAGCCCTGGGAGCGCAGGTGAAGGCAATTCACCTGTGTGACTGGAAGCAGAGCCAGGCTCCGCCCCTCTTAGGCCTCATTTAAGGGCTGACTGCCACAGAGGAAGGATCTTTTTCTGGAGATCCTTCCTTGGTAGAAGCTTTTCTCTGAGAACCCAGAATCTTCTGATGTGGGTGAGTGATCTACTTCTTCTCCTTTGTAGCACCTTGCTATTGTACTGGTCCTTCCACCTCTTTTGTAACGCCTTTTCCATTGTGTAGGTCTTTCCAATCACTACACTTCACCTACTGAGCTGTGTAGGACAATGTATAGATTGAAGCCATGTGAAAATGGCCAGCCTGGGTTTGTGCTTTAACAAGGAACTGGTGGGGATATCCACCCTCTGTGGTGGAAGTTTAAGGAGATGGATCCACCCCATCCCCTGGCCCAAGAGAGCAGTGTCTGTAGCTGCTAATGCCCATCCTCCCTGGGCACAGAGACACAGACTGTGGGCTCCTTGGCATCCATCAGCCCAGTGCTGAGTTGGTGTTGGGTTTGTGGGTGGGGGTGGTCATCTCCAGTCCGTAGCAGGAGCTCTGATTTTTCTTTTTCTTTTTTTTTTTGTATTTTCAACTGAGTATTCTGTGCTTTCTGGTGTTGCTGCTCTGACGCCTCATCTGCCGGGCTGTTCCAGGTGGAGCACCCGGGCAGTCTAGAGGAAATGGTAGATCTCAAAAATATGTCCCTGGGACCTCCGAACCCTCAGGCATCTCTGGGTACATCTGCATCTTGCGATTATTCTGCAGACGACAAGGAACAAGGAAGCGTTGCTTCAATTTACGCGTTCTCTGGCCTCTCTGCATTTGTTTCTTAGTCAGAGACTAATGGGCAGAGCATCAGCCCGGGGCCCGGGAGACCTCATTTATGTCAGGCATTGCTCCTAGCCTGCTGGGGAGCTCTGGCCAAGCCATTCTCCTCCCGCTGATGCTTCTCACCCACCATAAATAGTGAGAGCCGACTTGTTTGGAAAGTTTCTGATAAAAAAATCACCAAGATTTGAGTATGAATAACGTAATCCATCGCAGCGAAAAACTGATTTTAGGCACTGAATTATTAGCAGAGCTTGTTACTTACCATGATGTTTAAGTGCTAGTTATAGGGGAAAAATGCCCTAGTTATAGGGCAAAAATTACTGGAGTTTTTTCCTTTTTTTCCTTTTTCTTTTCCTTCTGTTCTTCCCCCTCCCCTCTCTCTTTTTTTTATGTATTTTTCTACCCCCCCTGCTAGCTACTTTTGGTGCCCATGGCCTGGAAATTCAGCTGCCGCCACAGTGTCCCCCATGGCAGAGGGGGAGCTGCAAGGAGCCTGTCCGGGGCTGCTGAGGAAGGGAGGTGTTAGAGGGGAACGTTGGATGGGGAAACAGAGCAGAGTGGGCAGATTGGAGAGCGACAGATTGCAAGAGCGGGGGAGAGAGAGAGAGAGGGGGAAAAAAGATCCTATTAGAAATACCGTGCGTGTGTGCGCGCAGAGGGGCTGTGCGTGCTGTAATATTATTCAAGCAATCACATGTATCGTGCTTTAGATAACTCCTCTGGTTGGTTAGCACTGCGAGGTCTGTGGACGTGTTTGCTTTAATCCCAGACACATCACGGCTTAACCTCAAACGCGTCGCGCTCCTCCCGAGCTGCTGGGGGTTTGCTGCAAAGAGCAAGGAGACGAGAAGTTTGGAAGGAAACAAAACGTCAAAGCGGGGCTCCAAACTCCGTATTGACACCACCAACCTCAATTCGCCCCAAGTGCAGGGATAAAAATTCATAGGGACGTGCTGAAAGCTGAGAGCATCAGATGGAAATGCAGGGAGCTAACCCTGAGCATTCCCCTTCTGCAAGGGGTTGAGCGCGGGTATTTTCCGTTGTGCACACGTAGGTTTTGGGTTTGCATTTTCATGGTTTTTTAAAGTAGTTTGCAGAATTTTCCTTGTATCTCAGAACTGTGGAAGATGCTATTTATTAGCGCTTAGCTGTGTGTATGCATGGACACACATGCTTGTCTTTCAGTATTTTTTCTCAAAGCCATTCACAATATCAGCACGGTAACAGTGTAGTTCTGCCTACCACCCAAGATAGAATGCTTTTCCCAGCTCAGAGATGCACGTTTTACCTGGAATTAAAATCATTTTTATCATCTTCCTTTGAGCAGAATTAGATTCCCAAGGAAGAACTGGCATGCTGTGGGCAGGAGCTGGGCAGGGCCCCTCCATATGAATTTGCTGCTGCCTTATGATGCTGAGCTGCACACCTGGTGCCACGGCCTCACCTGACCAGGAATGGGAGCACTGCAGCCTTTGCCACCACCTTTCCTCCTGCACTGCAGGCAGACCTCAGCAATGCTGCTGACTCCATTTCATCTGTGACCCAGATATCATCTGAATCCAACTCATTTATTTTATTTTTTTTAATGAAATTGTTTTCCTTCTCTTTGTGTGTATGCCTCTGCATTTGCATATTGCCCCCCAGTTCAACTGTGGAGGCATTTCCAGACATCTACGTCTTATCTTGCAACTCACGATATATTTTGTTGAGTTAACGCGTTCCCCTTCCGCTTCTTTTAATTTGTGGATAGGTGATTATTTGTTGTGGCTTTCCTCAGGTTCGGGTAAACACGTGAGCCCGTGGGGCTCGGTGTTGCTATGCAGATTTCTGGTTTTGACGGCAGAACCGTGAAGCATCTCGGCACGCCGGGAGCGCGCACATCGAATTGCCGCTGCGATTTCCTCCTTCCTCCGCACTGCTACCACGAGGGGAACTCGAGTGATGAGCAGAGCCTGAGCTGCTGCTAAATCTTTGGTTGTGAGCGAGGAGATTGCAAGTTGGGTAATGGTGTTAGGGGAAGGGTGCTGGTGATGCTCCCGCTGCATTGCTTCCATAGGGAAACACTGCAGCTCCCAGCTTTCCTCATGTTAGTGGCGTGCTGAAAAAGCCACAATCTGCTTTCAGAAGTATAAAGATACATAAATACGTGCACCATCTAGCCAAAGAACAGAGAAAGCTGTATGTCTGCGGAGCTTATGTAACAAGATTTGGTTCTTTATTTTGTGCCTTGCAGTTCAACACAATGTGAACTTGCCCGCTCTGCTGTCTCACTTCATTCCCTTTCTGTGCTGTAATATTTTTAGTTGAAATCCCCTCTTCTCTCCCCAGTTTAAACAGCACCTATCTGGGCTACCAGCCTCCGGACGTGGCTTTTTTCTTAAAAGAGGTCAGCACTATTCTATGTATATGGTTCTGTGATTCAATGACTAGCGATACAAGTTTGCCTGCAATAGCTGAATTGCACAGAATACTGAACACCCAGCAGTGGAGCCAATGCTGTTCTTCCTCTGCTGCCGGCTCTGCCTGCTCCTGCATTTTTATATTTCAGCTGCTGACAAAGATACAAGCCCCAGCGCAGGGTGATTGTGCTCAGCTTTTGCATGGTACTATCTATCAGGGCATTGCTCACAAGCACTAATGAGTCCCCTCCAGGAGATTCCAGCGATCATGTAAATGCATCTTTCTCTGAAAGGGTTCTCTATACATAATACAAGAACCTGAGAGAGAATTTTCGAAACAAGGCAGAGAACATGATGGAAACGAATGTATTTTCCCTGGTTAGGTTGTAAGGGCTGAACTCACAAATGCTGATTTTTGGCCAACAATTTTTCATTTATTATTAATTTAATCACATGCTTTCGTTTGCAGGCACATCCTGAAAAATGATCTTTATAAAATATGCAACCCTCTTTGCAGCCTTATTACATCACTGCTGCACCAGGAGAGAGACATCTCTCGGAATGGAAGACCATTTTAATGAATTGTTGTTTTATTTTAGCATCCCCCTAGGTTTCCGAGAGCCTAGGTTGGGTTGGGTCTGATCTGTCCGTCTGATGGAATCCTGAGCTCCCAAATCTGGATGAAACTGATTTCCTGGTCCTGGGCAGGCTCGCAGCAGCGCCTGTTATAAAAACAAAGGCTGTGCTGATGGGGGGGGAATCCCACTACAAAGCAGGGCATGGGCATTACTGCTGGGCTGTGGGGTTAGGAGCGCGTTCCACGTGGGGTTTACCAACTCAGCGGTGACCCTCTGGGTCAGCAGTGCTTCAGTGGGATGTGGTGGCCACGGAGGGAGACGATTTAGGGGTGGGGTAAAGGAAGCCGTGCAATTGGAACAGGGCGGGTTGCTGTCAGCGAAAGGCATGAAGTCAAAAATAAATAAATAAATGGAAGCCTAATTGCCAGGGTAAGAAAATACAGAGGAGGAAAGAGGGAGATGAAGGGGGAGAACAAGAGCATCCCCAGTGGCAAAACGGTTAAAAGAGAAGAGTAAAATCCAGCGCAAAATCAAGCAGTCAAGTAGTTAATTGACTTTGCTTTAATCAGCCCAATGAATATTCATTAGCGTGCTGGTCCTAATCACGGGGGCCATGTTGGCCGCGTTCAGCAGGCGCGCGCCCAGCCCCGTGCATGCCTCAGCAGCCGCCGTCCGCCCGCACCGCACCGGGGCTGCGGGGATTGGCCCGCGGCTGCCTCCGGGATGCCATAGCAACCCCTGGCCCGTTGCCGTGGCAACAGAGGGGTTTTGTAAGGGCCTGAGCCAGTAATCCATAGGCTTAGCGGCGGCAATGTGTCTTTGTGGGGCGTGCGGGGTGGATGTATGGCCGGGAGATTGGATGGGCGGGCGGCGTGCGTGGCTCCCATTGTGTGCCCGCGCCGTGGGAGGGGGCTGCGGGGTCTCCTCCTCCTCCTCGACTCGAGGTGGGGTTTGGGGTACGGGCTCTGCACTTTGTTTTTTGGTGGGGGGGGGAAAAACCCAGTGAAATTCAGCAGCCCTCCGGTTGTGCGGTTAATCTCCGAACCCATCCGAAAGGAGGAGAAATGCCGCTCGACACCACGATCCCCCAAAGCCCCAGCATGAAGCAGCTGTAGGAACTCATCATTCACACTGAGCAGAGTTTCCATTCCAGAAGCTGAACAGCCCTGTTCATTGTTGCTCGGAGCTGTGGTCCCATAGTGGTGTACGTGGCCGCAGTACTCGGTGGGATCGTCTGCACCATCTCCTGGATGTTCCAGGTGTTGAGGAAGGGCCGATGCGCTCAGCTGAGAGAAGCAGTCATCCCCAGCACAACAGAACCCAGTGGCTGCAGGGTGAGGCCTGGGCACAGCCATGCCCATTGGCCTGCAGGCCGCCAAGTGCCCTGTGGAATGCTTGGAGGGAAGATGAAAGCTGTGCAGGAATCCAGGAATAGAACCGAGGGAGATTAAGCAATAGGTGCTTTAAAAAAAAAAAAAAAAAAGCATTAGTAATTTCCTAATACTCCCTTCTCTTGTGCTTTTTTATAGCTCTTAAGATAGAGCAGAAGTGGCTACAAGCGAAAAACTAATTCAGAAGCTGTGAAAGGAATCGGGTTTGGTCTCTACAAGAGTTTTTTTAATGTTTCTATTATCGTTATCTTAAATTATTCAAAAGTGTCATTTTGAGCTCACGGTGCGGGGACATGGTTTAATAAAAGCACATGCAGGAGGATCCGCTTTATTTCAAAGGCCGGAAAAGAAAAAGAGGAGCAGTGCCGTGCTCCTGCCCTCCCTGTACCCACATGACTGGTCTTTAGGGCCAATGGGAGGATGGTTTGCAGTCATGCTAAAAGCATAAGAATATCTAGGGCTGCTTTGTGCAGCAGCGCAGGAGGCAGCAAACTTTATATTCCCTTGATACCAAATGGCACTGAAACGATGTGGAGTGTTTGGTGCTCAGGGCCGCATTTATCTTTATGATCATTTTTTGTTGTTTCAAATCTCAGAACAGAGTCTCTACTTCCATCTGGATAAACTCTCTGAGAGCTGCTGGTGGCCACTGAGAAGGCACAATCCCATAATTCTGTATGGGGAATGTCCCCATATGCTAAGTGTTGTCACACTGCCCCTTGGCCATGGGCTTGGTGTCTCTTCTTGGTGCCTTCTTTTGGTTTGAATGTATTTGAGCTGATGTTGGTGACTGTGTGATGCATGGGAAGAAGGCCAGGGCTCCGCAGCTCCTTCAGTGTGTGCTTAAATTTGGTTGGAGTTGTTCGGAAGAATCGGTTTGTATGAGTGATTGCCCTAGGAGTTGGGCTAGTGGAGATTCATCATTTGTCAATCCTGAGTTGTTGTAATTTTCTGGTTGGGGAGCAGGAAGTCTTGCCTTGAGTTTGGTAATAAACCACCCAGGTGAGTATGATGGGGTGTCCAAGAGCAGCACAGGCAACACAGTCAGTTTTGAATATGGTGAATGATAGAGGAGAGGAGGAACCACTCCACAAGTGACTTCGGATCAGAGCATGAATGTTTTCCAGTGAAACTGAGAATCAATTTATAATGATTTATAGCTTGATCAGATGTAATGCTAAGGAAAAGTCAAAATAATCCATAAAACAAGCAGAGCTTTTAAAAATGACATGCTGATGTGATTTCTTCTTTTGATTTGTTCTTACCATGTCTTCTGTTTTTTTTCCTAGCTACAAAAATCCCCACAAAGTGGTCCCTGCTGGGAGAAAGAACCCTCAAGACAAAACTCAAGGTAAGAGTTGATTGTTTTCTTCATTCTGAAGTTGTCAGTATCTTGGGTGTCTTTAAATGGATGCTAACATCTCTTTGGGAGCAAGGAGTGGCTCGCTCTGCCCCAGATTCAGCCATGCTCCAAGCAGAGCCAAAACTAAAGGAGTTTTCCACTGCTCGCAGACCACAGCAGTGCTTCAGCAATCTGTGTTTGGTGCCTTCCCTCTGGGCTGGCAGGAGGCCGAGTGCTTGTCTTGTATGCATTGATTCAGGAAGTTCTCTGGAGGCTGAGGTTTGGGTGTTGGTTTGGAGGGACCAGATTTGTTAATGAGGACCCGGCTACTTTGCAGCTAGCTGTGAAGTCTTGCATCAGGAAGAATAGGTTTTGTTAAACTGTTCGGCAGAACAATGATTTCGGAAAACAAAACGGCAGCAATGAGAAAGAAAAACCCCAACAAACAAAATAATATTTATTTCTGCCACGGCAGCTCTCTGAGCTGAAAATGGGATGTTTTGTTTTGCTGGGCTTGTGTGCAGAGCGCGATTGTATCCAGTTGCAGACAAAAATCTGCCTGGGCTTTGGAAGGGGGAAGAGGAGAGTGGGAAGATCTGTGTTTGCAGAATCACTGATGCAGGAAGATGCAAGTGCTGTGCTGTGTCTGCTTGCATCATGTGTGAATCCATCAGCGACTTAAAGAAACAGCGAACTCGCGGCAGCCCCTCGCTGTGGTTTCCCATCTGCTCACTGATCTGCTGGTGAGGGATGTTCAGCTTTGCCATCTCCCACCTCCGAAGAGCCCTTTGTGGGAGCTCACAGTTGATGTCTTTCAGCTGAAAAAATACCCAGGAGCGTCTGCAAACTTTTGTGACAAAGCCCCGATCACATTGTTGTACACTGGCATGCCAACACCGTTGTGCCATGCAAAGTAACATGTAGATTTGTTGGGGACTTTCTTAGCAGCGTGTCTTAAAAACGTTGTTGTACCCTGACTTTACGCACTGGTAAGTAAGGCAGTGGCTGTGGGTGGGTGGTGCTCCAGCCTCTGTGTGATGCCTTTATGGGTTGCTGTGGGACCTGAGCCATGCTGGGAAGCCAGAGCTGCTCTGGAACTGCTGCTTGAGGTTGGTTCAGTAGGAGCCATCCTCTGGAACCCTCATATATGGCTGAACCCTTTGCTTTGAACCACATCCCTCTCCTTGCATTGCTAGCTGAACTCAGGGGAGCTCTCTGCCTGTACAAGGATAGGCTCATGTCTACGTCCTGATCATTTGCAGCCAAGTTTGCTCAGGGAAGCAGCTCTGTGCCCTCCCATGCAGTGTATAGATGTGTCTGTCCATCAGTTCCTATCGTATTTTTCAAGCCTGTTGGCTAATTTCTACCTGTTTAGACAAAGGTAAAAGTCTTGACTGTATTTCATTCCTACAAATTACCCACCATGGGCAGTGGGGAAGGGAGGAGACCCCACCTCTGCTCCCTGTGAAGGAGTGGGAGTTTGCACCACTGAGCCCTGCACCACGGAGCCTTGCACTCACACCTGCATGCAGAGTGACTCGGGTAAGACAAGGAAAGCTGAAGCACTGTGCTGCTACCCCAGCGATCCTCTAGCAGTTACACATCCACTCCATTGTGCCATCATTTGTGCACACAAGTATATTACTATAGAAGGACTGTTGTGCTCGCAAAGGCTATCCTCAATGGCAGTAATTTGGTTTTGTCATGGTAATACAATGCTGATACACTGCAGACACAAAAGTGAGTTCTGCATGGCTTGGCAAAGAGATTTTCACAGAGCTGCTAGGCGAGCCCATTGGTTTCTCAGTGTTCCTAAGCAGGAATGGGTCAATGGTAGTTTTTAGGAAGGCAAATGCCCCTTGCTGAGCTTGTCTGACTATAAAGTGCTGCACAAGACATGCAACGTTCATAGCATCCCCAGCCCTCAGTGTAACTTGCAGACTGTTATAACCGCACAGCAGGAACGAGGGCTCTTTTAATCCGCTGAATTTGTTGTTTAGCATGACCTGAATAATCCAGTAGGGCTAACGTGATCTTCAGCACTCGCACTCAACTGCCTGTTATCCTCTGTGGAGCTGCAGGACATCAAAGATATCTGACTGCTTTGGGCCAAAGACAGTTGCTTGGATATTGTCTGTGTGTAATTTGTTTTTCTGTGACACTGTTCGAGGCCGCGCTATTTTTGATATCACCGAATCTCTGTATCTGTACAGACTTCTGGATAGGATCTGTCTTGAACACACTCCTCCTTCTGTTGACCGCTTCATTACTTTTTTTATTTTGGTGGGAAATGAAAAGCAGAGGAGGAAAGTTAAAAATGTGTCCGTGACTGCCCAGCAGGAGGCTGGGTATGGGAGGGCAGAGCCTTGATTGGTGCAAACTGCCACAGATGAGAAACCATTCTTATCCATCCAAATGAATAGCAGTTACAGGGATGCTTACATCCTTCCCCAGTTCGGCCGCACAGGACCAATGGGAGGATGGGTATGGAGCGACTACCAGACAGCCCTTCCCCATGGCTGGTGATCTCGGTGGGTAAAGATTGGTTCCAGGTCTGTAAGGGTGGCTGCCTTGTTGCCTTCCTGGACCCTTCTGTCACCAATGTTGGGAGATTGGCTGGAGCTGTGAGCAAGGGATGCTGATACGCAAGCCTTCCAACCAAGCATCCTTAAGAGGGCATCCAAATGCTGCTCTGTACAAAGGAATAGGAATTAGCTCTAAATGCAGTCGGCTTTGCCTGCTTTATGGAAAAGAGAAACGTATTTTAAAAGGATACAGTTTGTGTAACCACGTTGGTTTTACCACGTGCAGATCAGCTCTGTGCTCAGAGCAATGCTCCTGCCCCCACCCCTGCTGCATTCCTCCTGGGCACAGCAGCACCGAACAGGCACAGCACAAAGAACTATTTACCCATCAAGGACAGTGCCAGCCAGCCATGGCACTGACTTTCAGCTCCCGAACATGCCGATAATGAAGTTTTTAAAGGGAGAAGCGAGCACAAAGGCAAGTGGAAGCCATCCTGTGTGGTCCCGTGAGCGGCACGCGCTATCCTCCGGGGCCGCTGTTGAGTGGGCAAAGCCCTTCCCGAAGGCTGAAGGGCTCCTGCAGCTTTTCAGCTCATTGCAGGATCCTCTGAACCCCTCAGCATCCTCCTCCTCTTGGCACAGCAGAGTCGATAAAATCAGATCAAGGCTTAGCACCGCTCAACAAAAGGGAGCGGTTAAATGGGCTCGGGAGCGCTGGAAGCCGTCCAGCGTTGGGAGGCGGCGGTGGGGACGTGGGGTGCCAAGCCGGGAGCGGGGTGGCACTTGTGAGCAAAGTTGTCGGAAAGGGGTTTTGTGGCAGAGCAGCTCGGCAGGCGCCCGTGCCCACAGTGCAGGCTGGAACCAGGGGGGGCTGTTTGGAAAGGTGCCAGCCGTTCCATGGGCTCTCTGCCATCTTTTTTTTTTTTTTTTTTTTCTTTTTCCCTTTCTCCCCCTCCCAGTCTCCCCATCCCAGCCCCCAAACACAGGCGAACAGGCTGGCAGGAAGAGCGTGCTGAAAAGGATCTGACAGTTTGAACAACACTCGATGACTTAGTTTGTTTTCCCTGACTTTGCGCCAGCGAGCAGGTCTATGGATGAAAGACTTTATTAGGCTTTTAAAGCCACTGACACCGGTCTTTCTTTGACCTGAGGTACTTGAGAAGAAACGAAAACAACGTGTAACTTTCATGGAGTTGAAAGACTGCCCAAAGCGAAGAATACTGTTAACAAGAGACCCAAAGTATCACAAAACACTTCCCAGGGCGACACGCGGCGGAGCGGAGCAGGGGGAGAGCCCTGGGCACGGGGTGAGGACGCTCGGGCACTGCTGATGTGGCAGTCAGGATGTGGGGAGAGCACCGTGCCCAGCAACCACAACCAGCCAGCAGCTTTCCCAATGTTGGAAAATGCTGGAAATTCACGCTTCCTACGCAGGGGCCATAAGCACGCAGGTGATCCTCATGCTGTCTGGGTGCCAGCATTGGAACCATGGGACAGCCACGAGAGCAAAGCTGTGCTGTGGTGCTGGGGTGGCACTGGTGGTGCTGTTGGTAGCATCAGGGAGCGTAACGAGGCCAGCTGCATCCTCCTCCAGAGAGCCCTAAAAGGGTCAGAGCTGGTTCCAAGTGTTACCGGAATTATCCGATCCTCGGGGATGGAATGAGAGTTTCTCATTAATTTTCTGTACGACTGCTTTGCTCCTCAAGGAGCTTGGCTGAGGGATTTCGACAAGAAAAGCAAGAATCAGGCTTTGCCCATGAAATAAATAAAAGTAAGCAAGCCCCTCGGTGGTGGAAGAGAAAGGATCAAAGAAGCTGCAGGTGCCAGGAGGAGCGGTGCGATGGATGCTGGAAATAAGCAACCCTGTGTGAAGGAGCCCCCCACTTGGAAAAGTAATAATAATAAGAAAGGTGAATCATCTTTTTTCCTTCTGAAGCTTCATAGAAGGGAAAAGATGGCAAGCCAGGTTTGTCGAACTGAAATAGTTTCTCGAAACTGGAGACCAGATGACTGAGAACCAAGCAAGAAGGATGCTGGCTTATCAGTCTTGGAAAGGAATCACAGGAACTGAAGCTGCATCTATTTAAGCCTCAGTGGGCTGGGGAAGGAGGATTCATGGCTACAAGCCGTGACTGAGAAGTTTTTCTGGAGCTCACTGCAAGGCTGGTCCTTTCCAAAGCACTGCTGGCAGTGGAGAACACGGCTTGGGCAGCACTGGGACTGGTGACATGGGGACACCAGGAAGCCTCCAGGAAACAGCCACAGCTTCCCGCAGGGCTGGCAGCGCCGTACGCTCTCCTGAAGACCCCGTTTTCTGGATAGCAGAGAGATGAGGGTTTTGCTGAGGCCTTGTTTGGCTGGATTTGCTCCTGTCCCATTCCCAGCATCATCTGTGCGCGTCTGCGTTTCCTCTTTCCTTTCTATAGGACTGAATGTTCTGAGCGATCATGTTATTGTATGTGTCTGATGAGCCATATGGAAGCTGTGAGGCTTCAGCAGTGTTTGGGGAATGTCATGCCAGCTGATCGTCTCAGCAGCTTTCCCCCTTCTTACCACATTGCTTTTGCTGCCATCTCCAGTCGTCCCTCGAAGCAATTCACGCGCATGCCCGGGGATGTCAGTGCTTCCCCAGCACCTGGGATGCAGCCCTCATCCCTCCTGGGGCAGGAGAGCTTTGGAAGTGCCACCGGGGCTCACTGGGATCTGGTGATGCCTTGCAGAGCATGTTCCACGGTTAGGCTGCCTGCAAGGGTTTGTGGCATTCATTACAGCCTCTCTGGCCAGCAATATTCCTTTCTACAGTGCTCTCAGAGGTGAGTTCTCCCTGCTGGCAGCTCTTTAACAGCTTCAGCAGCGAGCGGGGCAGCGGGCACTTCTCCATACCATGTGCTTTTCTTCTCCTGTGTTGGAAGAGCAGTTCCTCCTCTGCACCTATGGAGCTTGTTAATCTCTTCAGAAGGTGCAGCTCCTTGACCGCTGTCCAAGCCTGCACCATCTGACGTACACAGCATCCTCTGCCCTGTGAGTAGTCCCCATCACGCCATGAAGGCTGCTTATAGAGCTGGGCTTGGATCACATCAGTCGCATCTTGAAAAAACTTTAGTTTCTCCAGTGTCCAAGATGAGACACTTCCTGCAGGGGTGAAGCTGGGACTCCATACGCTCTTCCGTGCCTGGCTGCAGTGGAGAGCATCCAGGTACCAAAAATGAGGATCCACAACGTGGTGGATGAAGAGAGGAGCCATCCCGGGGATGTGATGGGCTTTGCTTGCAGCTCTGCTCCTGCAGCACGCCTGTGCTGCCTCGAGTGCTGCTGGAATCCTTCAGCCCCTCGAGTTTCCTTAACCCACGCAATATATCTGTGCTGTATGGAGGACAAATGCCAGCCTCAGCATTATGCATGTCCCTCTCTGAGCTCTTCATTTCTGTATGAAACATTGCTTTAAGCAGCGGCGATCTCCAGGGCAGATTTTGTTGTCCTTGCTGTGCCTGGTCTCAGCCATCGTGACCTTTTGAATGTCCTGGCTGGTTGTTCATTTCTGTTTATTTTTGGTTATTACTGGCCTATAATTACTCCTCACTCACCCATTTTTCCTGCTGGAAGCCTCGCTTGAAGGATTTTCTCCCAGGTCTCAGTTCTTTGGGTCCCCAAATCTCCCTCTGAAGGAGCACAGGAGCACCTGCATCCCTCTCTACAGCTCCTGCAAGGAGGCTGGAGCAAGGTGGGGATCAGCCTCTGCTCCCAGGTAACAGAGACAGGACGAGAGGTGATGGCCTTAAGTTGTACCAGAGAAGGGTCAGGTTGGGTATTAGGGAAAATTTCTTCTGTGAGAGAGCAGTGATGCGTTGGCGCAAGCTGCCACCATCCCTGCAGGTGTTCAAGGAAAGGGTAAAGGTGGCCATTAGGGACATGGTTTAGTGGACATGGTGGGGATGGGTTGATAGTAGAGTTAGATGATCTTAGTGGTCTTTTCTAACCTTAATGATTCCATGATTCTTTGATTCCATGTGACTGCCGTGGAGAGAGTAGCGTCTGGGTTCTATTGTCTTTGGATGTACCGTTAGACACTTCTCTTTGCCAGCTTTTCCCACTTTACCAACTATCTCTGACCCAAATCTTGATGGGGAAGGGCGGGAAAACCTCACCCCATGGCTCAAGGTGCTGGGAGCCCCACGGGATGCCCATGGTCCTCAGCGTGCTGGGAACCAAAGCCACCGCTGGGCAGGACCCAGTGTGGCACAGGGGGAAAATCAACACCCAGCACTTTGAAAGCAAAAAGGAGCAGCCGGCAATGTGGGTATTTTAGTGCAGCACTTCTCGGTGTTTCTAAGAGGATTGGTTTTAAACAAAAAGGTTTGTAAACAAGCAGGTTTGCTTTTCCAGTAAGCCCCTTTGAACGCACATCTTTTTTTGATAACGAAACCGCTTTGTGCACGTCCCCCTCCCGGAGCGCTGCTTCAATTTCCTTTTAAATTTAAATTTCCCTTCTAGGAAATAAATGTGCCTGATTATTTCCAAACAGCTTTTCGGCTAGTCCTTGCAAAGTTGTCCGCATGCATACATCTATATATTTTTTTTAAGGTTTCTCTTCTTTTCCCCAAATATGTGCGCTGATCTTCTGTGTTCTTTTAATGTCCTCCAGGAGATTTCCATTCCCCGCATCAAGCCTTCCTAAATTGTCTCTTTAATCCCCAGGTTCTTAGTGCTTGGCGATGCTACTTGTTCTGAAGTGCCGTGATGGGAAGGTGGAGGGTTTTTTCCCCCTCATTAGCCGCTTTTAACATTCACCTCCTTTGTTTGTGTATCTTCTTTAGATTCCCTTCCCTTTGTGGGCAGGGCTTTGCTCTTCTGAGGTGTTAATAAGCCTCTGGCAGAGACGACATCTGTGGCAGAGGACATTAAGTTCTGAAAAACACACTTCTTGTGCTGGAGGCCCGTTCCCTCGTCTGAGCAGCGACTGCAGCTTCTAAGGAGCAAGGACAAAGGGAGCGCTGCTCGGGGCTGCCGCGCCGTGGGTGTGTTTTTGTCGGTATCAAGACTCGAGCTCAAAGTGTTTGTATGGGAGAGGGGGGAAGAGACTGCCGAGGGGAGGAACGCGGAGGAAAACTTGTGAAGGGGAAAGGGAAAAAAGAGAAGGGGCTATTTAAAAATACCGTGCATCGCTAAAACCAACACCTAGCGAAAGATAAAGGCTTTGCAGTGCGTGCGCGCGCTCCATCCATCTGTTCATCCCTTTTATCCGATCCTATAGTCATGGGTATCACAAGGAGGAATAAGAGCGGTTAAAGCCTCCCCATCACAGGCGTGTCAGATGTTCCACGCCGAACGAGATCAAACCGGGGATTTGCAGCCTGTGGGATGCAAAAAGATGTCGTGGGGGGATCAGTGCTCTTCCCTTCCCGTGTTGCCAAATGGGAGCGGAGCATTTGGGCAGGACAGGGAGCGCCGGCGGCACCGAGCAGAGCAGCACAGACAGATCGCTGATGCCCCATGCAACCCCCTGAGCAGGACCACAGCCCCGGGCTGCAGAACGCATCAGGGCTAAGAGAGGGCTGGTGCTAAGCCAGAATTCAGGTGTGCTCCAGAATAATTCCAAATTCAAAGGAAAGAAGGCGGTTTTCTCTCCTCTCCCCATCCTCCCCTCTTTTAAGTTTCCCATGATTTACCCAGGGATGTTATTTTTGCAACGTTTTCATGATTTTCATGTTGTTCTGCAGGGTGTTGCAATGGGAACACGACCGTGTGCCTTCAGGTCTGTGAGCACTGTGACATTCCAGGTGACAGCCTATTTTTAGATGAAGGTATCATTTCCCTGGCAGCCGGCTGAGCCCCTCGTTGGCTATCAAATAGTCCTGTGGTAGCGTTTTCGGAGCTGTTGGTATCTCAAAAGCTGAATGAAGCAAAAAGCCTCACTGCACGAGGTGCTGATCTTGATCTCTCTACCTCTCCCTTCCTGTGCGTGGAGGAGAAATCCCTGCTGCAGCCCGGGGCTGATGGGTAGCAGTGTTGCTGTGTGTCTGAGGGATGGCACTTGGGGCTGGCACTCAGCAGCAGAGGTCCTGGCTGTGCCCCTCCATGCTGCTGCCTTCCCTCACCCAAACCCATCCCCAACATGGGGCTGACCTCACAGAGCCCGGTGCATGCCTGTAGCTCTTTGCTGGGGCTGCCCACTCCCCAAGGACACCTCTCCTGGAGATTCTTTTTGGAATGCTGAAGGTCTCCAGACCCCTCCAAACCATGGAGCTGGGTGTCTGCAGGCCGATGGTATCGCTCTTTCTGGCAGGATGAGGCTCTGTGTGCTGCAGCCCAGCACCAATCTGCACCACGGATGCAGGGCAGCCTCCTCCTCCGTGCTCTCTGCAGCTCCTTCCCTCGCCGGCTTCAGAAGAAGAGCTATTTCTGGAGCTGGACAAGGTGACCTCCATATGGCAGCTCCTGCCGCTCGCTGCGGGGACGGAGCCGGGTGTGTGCTCCTCGGGCAAAGCAGAGGCACACTCCCAAGCGGTGGCTGCGTGCAAATGTGCACTGTTTTAAAAGCAAAAGAATGGGGTTGGGGTTGGGGTTTTGTTCTTGTTTTTAAAAAACGAGAAAGTAAAAAAAATAAATCAAAAAGCGAAGATTCCTGACTTGCGCTATGCATTTAGGGAAAACGATGCATCCAAGGAAGATAGCTCGTTCATGCAGATTGCATACTTGTAATATTCTGAACTTTCATTTGAAATATTATAAAAAGAAATAATGTAAATATTTGCCCATGTAATCCCCCCTCACCACGCAGCCCTGGCAGGAGAGAGCTGAGCTCCTGTGCCGTGCTCCCTGTCTCTCTGTAGCATCAATTCCTCTTTATTCCTACCCTGGAGGATTGCACAGAAGCACTCTGCATTGGGCAGAGCAGTGCAGGAGTACAGAAGCTGACCCAGTTACAGAGCAGGAGGGGCTGGGGGCCGTCAGGGCGGGATGAGGAGCAGGAGGAAGGCTGCAGGGCTCCGGCTTTGTGTGGGGTCAGGTATCACCAAAGTCCCCCAGTGACCAAATCAGGGGACAGGATCTCCCCACAGCCTCAGACAAGCAAATAGCAGGTTGCTGCTGTCCTTCGTGTGCCATGTCCTAGAAAATGTAGGAGGGTTCAAGCGCTGCTGTCGATGTGCTACATTCTGCTGGTTGGCTTGCACAGTGGGTGCAGCCCTCTCGGTATAAGCACAATTGCACAAGTTTAGGCAGCATGCAGTGCATTTTTCCACGTGCATCTCAATAATTGTCAGTATCATGGTAACTGAATTGCAATCTTCATGAGGAATTGCTCTTAATTATGCTGCAAGGGAACGTGCGCTTGGCAGCCGTCGTTTCTAGCTGTGTAGGCTTTGAGCAGAGGCATTGTATACTGAAGGATGCACAGAATGGCTTTGAAACATATACATGCAATCTGGAAGGGAAAGAAGAACAAATTGAGTCCCCTCGGAGTTCCTCAAGACAACACAATTCTGCATGCACAGCTTCCCCAGTGAGAGGACGTGCTGCCTGGGTGGCTGCAGGACATGAGTGGCACACGGACCGGCCAGCCCCTGTCCCACTGTTTGTGGCCGTTCCTGTTTGGAGCTGCTTGAATAATTCACGGCAGATCTTCAGTACGTTTTTTTTTTTTTTATCTAACTCTTATTTAACAGCAATTTTTCTAATCATCTATTTTTGCTTATACAGTTCGGCTGATGACAACAGAGGTGAAACCATAAGAAGGATCACCTCCTTTTAACACTGAACATGGAACTTGCAAGGCTGAGTGGAGCAGCAGTGGCTTAGCCCTGGTTTATGGGAGGTGGGAAGCAGGGAGCAGCAATGACTTCTGCAGCTCTGGTGCTCGCCGCAAGCAGGAATTGTCCTCCCAAATCCCTTCCTCAGGCAGCGACCAAAGCAGACACACTGGGTGTGTGTTTTGCAGTCAGCAGGAATCCATGGGCACAGAGCTGCAGAATTCCACAAGAAGCATGCATTAAAATATTTAAGAGTTTGATTGAACGGGTGTGTTAAAAATCTATCTTTCTGTTGATGCGCACGTGAATATTGTTAATATTCTAAATGTGTGTGTGAGTGCCTTGTTTCAGACGGAGGGGATGACTCGAGCTGAATTTGCAGCTCTCTGTGTACAGATGCACATGAAAATCCCTGTCCCGCTCATCCCAGCCCTCGTCCCACTCTCCTTGGCCATGTCCCTGTGCTCGGGGCTTATTCCCAGCAGTGTCCCCACCTGGTGGGGGGCAAGGTCACCCCCATTTTGCAGCTCCCCCACATGGACTGGACCTGCTCCATCAGAGCTGCAATGTGTGGGGACTGTTCCAGGGACATGATCCAGTGTCTATTGGAAGGAGTAAACAAAAACCTCCCGTTGACATCAATTTCAGCCCTTAATTCTTTTTCTATTCAGCATATTTTTGTGTTCCCCTCCTGAATTATCTATTCCTTCTCTGTCTTTCCCCTTTCAAAACCAAGGTCGTAGGGGGGGTCTGCTCTCCGATCTCTGTGTTTCTCCAAATTTCTCATGGAATACGAATACATCTGCAGGATGGCAGCTGTCTGGTGTCCTGCTGGTGGTTACTCACTTACATAATTTATTATTTTAGTTATTTTTTTTTTCCGCTGGGATTTGTATCTAAAAGCACCTCTCTTAAGCTCTAGCTGCTCGCTAACCCTGCCCGTTCCAACTGGCCAAAAATACATCACCTTCCTTGGCCTGGGGACATTTCTGCATCCTTAAAAGTTAATCCAGCTCTAAGCTGGATTAACCGTGGAACATCCCTTTAACCAAAGGCATGTAAGGTCAGGGCATAGCTCGGTACATATTCCAGGCTGGTAACCACAGGAGGAGTTCTGTGTCTTAAATAGTTCCCAGTTTGATTTATTTCAGTGGGGTTTTTCCCGCTGGGCTGAGGAGCGGCTGGTGAGTGGCAAGAGGGCTCGGAGAGGCACCCTGAGGATGGTGCAGGGGGCAGGATGGGCAGGTACGGAGGGAAGGAGAAAGCTGCCCTGCAGAGCTGCTGACATTCCCTAGGTTGGAAGCAGGGTGGGAGCAGCACAGGACACTGCGGTGGGATCCAGCAGCGTGCGCATAGGAAATGTAGGCAGCTTGAAGCCTGTGGTTTGGGGGCTGTTATTTTTCTCTTGAAACATTATCCTCTTCCTTTTCCTCTCTTGAAGACCAGAAATCAATGCTTGTAAAGGATCCCTGGTGGACAGGCTGCTGCAGTGTTCTCTTTATTTGTCTTTTAGTGCTTTCCTCCAGTGCTGCCCATGGTAGAGCCCCAGCCTGCTCCTGGGTGGGTGTCTGCATGGACCAAGGCCAAGGGCTGACGCAGAGCAGAGTTGTAGGGACATGGATGGATGCAGGGCTGCAGCCCAACAGGCAGGCATAAATCAGCACTTGGTTAGCACTGGTCTTAGCAGAAAAAGACTGATATGGTCTCGCTTGCTCCACCAAAACCATATCATACATTCCCTCTGAGTCTCCCTGGCGGAGCCTTTCAGCCACTTGGTCCTTTAGTAAGGCTATAAAGAGCAAATAATAAAACAGAAACACACAGTAAATTTCTTATAGTGGGGAATTTATCTTTTTTGTCCGACGCTTCCCAAACGCAGGCCGGGGAGGCTGGCTGCGATCCGGCTGCACAGCTCCTGCCAGGCAGAGCCGTCGGCTTTATGGGCTGCATGCTTGGAATTGTCACGGTACAGAACCTGGATTTGAGCATAAAATGCCGTATAGCTCGGGCTGTTCTGCAGGAATCGTATTTGAAACACGGGGAGATAAATCCCTCTATCTCTATACTCCTTGCTGTAGTTATTGCTGCTGAAGCACATTTATTGAACATCTCAGCGTGTTTATCGATGATGGATGAATTGCTGATATTTTTAATATCAGTTCCCCAAAATACAAAAAGGAGTGTGTCAGGCAGCTAGAGACTGCAGAGATCCCCCAGCCAGGCCGAGCACTTCTTTGTTACCTATCCCAACCCATGCTATAGGATGCATTAGCTGTGAATTCTTAAGAGATGGGGCTGCAGCAAGCTGCTGGGAGCATCCCCTGTGTGCAAGGCCGTGCTCAGCTCCTCGCTGCATTTACGGAGCCACGAGCACTGCTAGGAGCTCCCTCCTGCTGACCTCGTGCCTCTGGTGTCCCAAGCACCCCAGGAGTGGATTGGGGATGTCCTGGGGAGAGCAGCACAGGAGGGGAGTTCAGGTACTGAGGATTTCAATCAGCGCACCGTGGCACACTGAGGACCCCGCTCTGTGCAGTCTCCATCCTCTCTCCCATCTTTCCCAACGGTAACGAGGCTTTATGCAAGCCATGGCTGCAGTGCTGTTTGCATTGTTTTACCTTCTGCAGGCATATACAGACCGGTGGCAAAGTGCATGCACCATTATGTGACTGTACACAAACCCCAAAACGTGCATTCATGTGTAGAGCGCAAACCTATTTATCTGCAGGAAGAATCAAGGAGTGACTCCTCTTCCTAGAAAATGATCTACGACATTTCAATGCAGCAAAATAATTAAACTCACAAACTTTAGCCATGCTTTCATACAGAGGTGACACATTTCATCAACCCTGCATTTCCCCTTGAAACCGTTCCACCATCCCCTTGGTGCTGAGGATGGGCTCCCACCCACAGGGTGTTTGACGAGACAATCAATGTTTTTTCCTGTGTTGTTTTCCTTTGTTTTTAAATGCTTTGGCCTTAATCTCGTGTCCGTCCCCTCCTGCTGGACGCCTGGAGCTCTCCTGGAGCCTTGCAAATCACTGCTCTGTAATCCCATAATGAAAAGCGGGATTACTGCCCCGCAGCACGCAGGACCCGTCTCTGCAGGACGCGTGTTGCCTTCCGGAGGTGTCACCCCCTGCGCGCGGGGACACGGGCACTGCCCTGGTTTCCCACAGCACCTTCATCCCATGCAGCGATGGCCTGAGGGATTTCAGTCTGTGGTGCAGGTCCCTGGGCACCCTGTGAATTTCTCAGGTGCCTCCCAGCTGCACAGAGGAATATCCTGTTGGGTTTCTCACCCAGCCCCTCATCAGCCCTCAGCGCTCAGTGCCACCAGAGTTTAACGAGATTCAGCAAAGAGCCATCTCCAGACAGTCACAGATGAAGCGTGTGTGTGTAAAACGCAGAATTTCGGGTAGGGGTGTGTTGGTGCGTGCCGACATATACACAAACGTGATGAAGTAGCTGAGGAAAGTATGCTCACGAATGCTTTAAGCCAAAGGGGATTCACATGAATTCCGTATGACCTAGCTGATACGCTTTTTTAAAGCGATCTTCCGAATCTCCAAGATGTCCTTGTTTATTTTCTTTGATTGTGCTTTGATTTAAAATTCTAGGCTCATTAAATGCCATAAAAAGAAACATTTGCATAATTTATAAGCTCTTTATATGAACATTTTAATAAAAGAATACACCTTTAAATCAAATCACAAAGGCATATGACATCTTTGAAGGAGAAACTTATATTCCCAAACACAATAAACATTCTTCTATTACTATGTTAATTTGGAAAACAGGTCATGGGAAATTAAATTGCTTAAAATAGGTCACCAATTATAACTCTGCATTCTATTAAAGCAAATGCATCTCTGAAATCTTTATTAGTTTATTTTAATTAAAGGCAGAAAAATATTCAGTGTAAAATTATTGCCATTTGTGTGTTTTACATTGATACGGACGCACACTTATTATGCAGTGTAAAATGCGCATCTATTTCATTATGGTCTTTGCATTGTTCTTAGTCCCTTTACCCCTAAGTAAGTCTCTAATATTGCCGTGTTTGAAACATAAAAGGAGGGGAGCCCAAATGAAGTAATGGTGCAAATTTAATTTGATCATTTGTAGGAGGAGACACAAAAGCAAATGCAGTGTGTAGATGAAGAAAAGCGTTGACCTCCTGAAACCTGTTGTGTTGCACACGTTGCTCCATTTGTGTCAGGTGTTTATAGGTGGCACTGCAGTTCGTGTTGTGCTCCTAAATTAAATGCGGTGGGGCAGGGTCCCTCTGAAGTTCTCTCATAACGTTAATTAGTGCCAATGGTAATTATTAAGCAGGCCTGTGGTGAACTGGCTATTAGCCCGTTGTTTGCTCTGAAAAGTCCAGGTCAGGGAGCGGACGCTGCTCGCACATGACACATGGCAGGCCCACAGGAAGGGGAATGCCACCACGAGTCCCCATGGGCCATGGATGTGCGTGGCCACTGCCCCAGCCCCAGCTCTGTCCCACACCGTGTGCCGCTGCGAATTGGGAACATGAACATTTAGAGATGCAAGAAATGGAAATGCTGAACTTGTGCAAATCTACGGGATGGCCATGATGGTGTTGGAGGGATGGTGTTTGAGGAATGGCGGTGATGGTGTTCCAGGGATGGTGGTGATGGTGTTTATGGAGCACCAGGAGCACCCATATGGGATTCTAGGGTCACATTAGGGAACTGATTGTGAGCATACCTCTGCTTAAATTCCCTGTCCATTTTTGTAGTTGCTCAGCCCACATGGAAAAGGTTGCACGGGTTCATGGAGCTGGGTGGAAGTGGATTGCCCAGTGCCTCCAAGGAATTTCATTCTGTAATCCACCCAGATCAGGGTGGTGAGGGGCTATTACATTCCTAACAATCAGCAAATATAGGCAGTGACTCTCTAACTTCTAAGAGCTGTTGGCTCAGATTCCACTGCCTCCCATTACCAGTGGTCCCTGGGGCCCAGCAGTGCTGTGGGTGAGCTCCTCCCAGTCCCTTTCTGGAGGGAAGCATCCAGGTGGGTCCTTGGGAGTCCCCCAGCACCTCTTCCTCATCCAGCCCTCCTGCCTTCTACAAGGGACAAGTTCTGCTCAGCCTTTTTCCCTGAGGACCTGCCTGGTAATGTGGAGCAGGACAGCAGCTTTGGTTTCTTGCCCATGGAGTCACCTATAGATATCCTGTGCACGTTTTTTTTCTTCTCTTAGCTGTTCAGAGCACGTCTTTGAAAGAGGCTCAAGAGATCTTTAAGTCTAAACAATAAAAGACCTATTACTTACCCAGGAGACCAACAACAGCTCTCAAGGGTAAGCTCGCATCAATTATGTATCTGAGCGTTGCACCGCATGCATGCAGAGAGCATCCGTGCTGTTTACTGAGTGCTCGTAATGGCCAGGATGACTTGGGCAAACAGGAAGGTGGGAGGTGAGATGGGCGGCACAGGGGCTGTGTCAGAGCACTCTGTGTGTCACCTCCGTCCCCACGCTGAGCCCGAGAGTTCTGCAGCCAGACCCCACCCTCCCAAACCCTGGCATCAGTTCTTGGTTTGGTGGTTGCAAGGAAAGCAGTGCTTGTTTCTGTGCAGGCGTTGACAGTGTATGGATCATCCTGCCGTGTGTGTGCTGCCTTGGGCAGAGCCCCCGCGAGATGGGAGCTACCAAAAATTCAGGCTTTCTGTTCCTTGTAACAAAGGATGTCAATCCTCCTCCCTTTTTTTTTTTTTTAATGTATATAGTGCTCCTGCCTGAATGCAGTGCTTTCCCCCTGTAGAAACACGAGCATTTCACAAAGGATTACCATCAAACCTTGCTATCCTTGCCTAGGGAGGAAGGAAAAACAGCAAAGGAGGTTGGAAAGGCAGAGGAAAGCACTGCCTTGCATTGTCCTGTGCTGACCCAGCACCAGGCTCAGGCAGAGCCACCCTGCACAGCCCTCTTGCAGGACACGAGCAGTCAGCTCTGGGCAGCCATCTCTCCTTCCTTTTGCACTCCGTGGTGTTTCCAAGAGACGCTCACCTCCCACATGCCTCTAATTTCATTCAAATGCAGTGCTGTAAATATGAGCTGGAAGGTTTTATGAGGATAGCTTTTATTAGTGACTGTGCGGTACTATATCAGGTAGCAGTAAAATAGAACAAGTGAATTTAAAAAAAATTAAGATCCATCAAGCCCTTCTGCTGATTCTCTTCTGGAATCAGGTTTGCTGAAGCTCCCTAGAGGTGTATTGTCACCTCTGCAGAACAGCGTGCATGCACTGCTCCCTGCCTGCCTTCCTGCTGGAAGCCTTTCTGCTCCCAACGAAGCCACAGCTCAGCAAGCTGCAGGCATTCCTGAGCACATTATTGTCTCCACATCTCACTGTGGTTTTATCTTCCAGCACAAAAGCAAGTGGTGTTCACATCCGGACTTCCCTTGGCCTGTTCTCCAACTACGCACCCATCTTTTCAAGTTTTAGTCACGTCTTGTTTTTCAGCAATCTTCAAATTTGACATTGAATCTTAATACACAAAAGGCAGATCAGGTGATCCTCCCCACATAGAGCCAAGGAGTGGCTTCACTTTTGTGAATCTAACTGGGCACGGTGGTGATGGGTTGATGGTCGGACTAGATGATCGTAGTGGTCTTTTCCAGCCTTGATGATGCTGTGGATGAGTGCACCAAGTCCACAGCTTCAAATCTGTATTGCAGCGGGAAGGATGTTTGGTTGGTTTTAACTTCCAGGGTATCGGACTTGGCTTTGGTTTTGAATCTTACTCTCGGTGCTTCGAAATGAAAAAGTTTGAATTATACAACTGTGCAAACAGCATTGCTATAATCTGCATGAAGATGGGTCCGGAAGAGCTGTGGTATTAGCAGTTCATTAATATGCAATGAAAAGCTTATTTGCACTTTGTCTAAAAGTAACAGTAACTTCAGCTTTCCTCTCATTTGCATAAATGATACAGCACAGGACTAAACCACTGCAATGATTGTCCCTAATAGGATAATCACTTAAAGATGTGCATAGGCTGCTGCAGTGTCCATTTGGGCAATGTGTAGGTGAACACACAGGACCATGCTAAAGGATGTGCTAATTTACTGATTCCCCAGCAGTGCTTACAGGGGTCATTTTTCATGAACTCCCATAGTCACTTAAATCACAATATTTCATAATAAACATCAACGCCCGCTGTATGGTAGGATGACAAAAAGGCAACAAAGCCGCTCCGTGTTTGCCTGCAGTGTGGCCCTCTGCCTGGCTGGAGGGACCTCATGCCCCGTTTTCAATCCTGAATGTTTTAACATTTTGGGTTTAAGCAGCAGCCATAGGGGGATGGATTGAGGACTTCTCCTGTTTGTCTTCTAGCAGAAATACTATCACAGCCGAAGGCACTGTGCTCACAAGGGCTCTGGCAGCTTCACCTGTGAACTGCCTGCTGAGGAGCGCTGCCTTTCCCCAGCACCTCCCTGCACTGCTGGGTCGCAGCCCTGCCTGCTCCCCTCCTAGCACAGACCCTCAAACGAGGTCCTTTAAATGAGCCAAGATTCCTTTAAAACAAAGATCCCTGTAAAGGAGACATCGGTTACAAAGGAAATTCTGCCGATCTGTCTCAGCGCCGTTTCCCACGTGCATTTGAATGGTGAAATTTGAAGGAGGCAAGCTGGAGGTGCTGCTGGTGCAATGCAGATGGCCAGGAATAGCCTGCCCCAAAGCCTGCCCCAAAAGCCTGACCACGGCCACTCCATCTTCCTTTCTCTCCTTCCCATCCGTTGCTCCGTGACTCAGCATCAGAGCTTGCTTCTGAGCACAGTGCCCATTGGTGTGAGGGGTTCCCGAGCTGCTGAGGGCCACTGCAGCTTTGTACACAGGGACGTGCTCCCAGAGAGGATGTTTTCTGGTACATGCTGAGCTGCATGTGAGAGCCTGATCAAGCCTGGATGTGATCCTGGAGGTTTTTAACTTTTACAACACCGGCACCTCTCTGGGGATGAACTCTGATCTGAAATATTCATTTTGGTGGCACATCTTAATTGCATTGCAATTATTTTTGAAGTTACTCTGAGTGCCTTTCCTTTGCCGCGTCTCCTTTTTCCATAGACTCTTACGGCATTCTTTAAATCAAATGGCGCTCAGATACCATGGTGATGGTTGACCTTATTATTATGGGTGACCTCTTTCTTTTGGCCTCGGACAGCCATGGCTGACAATAGAGAAGCGCATTTGCTGTGCCTGTTCCGGGATCCATGTGGTTGTTTTACAGTCCTGTGCGAGGTGTTGGGTGCAGATTAAACCACGGATTCTAAATCATAAAGCATGAAGAATAAAAAAGCCAAACGTGCAAATGCCATTATCGGAGGCTCAGCTGAGTTCTTGATGCTGCCATCAGCGTCCCTGACATCATGAATTGCTGTTGCAGGGAGAATAGATGGCACCATTTCTGCAGGGGTGGAAGATGGGAGCATAGCAGGATTTCCTGTGTTGGCTTTGTGCTGGGAGGGGAAGGGTTCGGTGCTCAAATCTTCTGCCTTGTGAGCACAAATGTCCTGATTTGATCTTGTAGAAAAACATGCAGTGGGAAATGCAGCCTGCAAATGTGGGCTCGTAGGGGTATCTGGCAATTTATTTTTCAGAATAATGTATCTACACTTACACCCATGCAAACATGGAGAAGTGTTTCCCTTTGGGCTCCAGGATTTCCATTGCTTTCAGCACAGCAGCCCTGGTCAGGCTCAGAAGAATAAACTGTAGAAAGCTATGATGTGGGTGAAGCTATAAACTGAAAAATCCACATTGAAAAACCATGCAAATATATATACACATACATATCCGAGTCCGTTTTCTGGTGACATCATTTGATCATGAGCGGGGTTTGGAAGCTGCAGCCCAGACCTCGGAGCCAGCAGTGCTCCCACCCTGAGCCGGGTGAGCTCTTCATCCAGTGCCTGGGCAGCCACCTGGCTCCTGGTGCTGAGGGGATGGGTGGGACCTTAGTTGGAAAGGACAAGAAAGCATGATGTGATGCTTCCCAAAGAGCATGAGAAGTGCAGGAGTTAGATATCAAGCACTGGGTTTTGCAGCAGCGTGACAATAACTGTCCCCTTGCGTTCTGCTGTGACATTGTCCTCACTGCCCCAACTGTTGTTGTAGCACTCTGCTTCTAAAAACAGCACTTTCCTTAGTTATTTCTTTTATTCTTCTATTTCTGTTTTGTTTTTATGATGTCAAGATTTTGTATTGAATTTAACTCTGCCAGAACACTGTATGTATTGAAAGAAAACTTGCTGGGTCAGTGTGACTGTTCCAGTCGGCTCCCCTTGTTGTCCTCATTTGAAAGCCCTGCACAGCCCCAGCCTGCAGCCAGCTCCCCACAGCCAGCACCAGGAGCTTCACCATGAGCTCAGTGACAGAGACTAAAATTAACAGGGCCCCCGATCGCTGATAAGGCATTTAGAGGTAGGACAAATGTGCCATTCAATTAATAATAATATGTTATCCAGGGAAAAATACGTGGGTTAGAATCAAATGAAAATGAGTTCTCTTTGCATTGCATTTCAGGAAAAAAAAAAAAAAACTTTAAAAAGGTTTTGCAAAAAGATTTCGGGATCGCTTTTTTTTTTTCCTTCCCTTTCACTCTTCACGCAAAGAGGGGTTATGAGGAAAATGAAGATGTGGGGTGAGAAACTGCTGAACCGAAATGCTGTTGAAATTCTTCATTCAAAACCTACTTTTGGAAAATACTGTTTCCTTCAGAGGAGGCTTGCAAGGCTCGTTCCTGCGAGCTGTGCTTTGGCGAGGAGGGCACGAGAAGTTGTGCAGTCTGAAGCAAGGGAGGGGTAGGGCTGTGGCTGGTGTGCCCCATCTGGAGAAGTTGCTGGGATGCTGTGCATGAGGTCAGCCCCAGAGCCCTAACTCCTGCACCTCTGGCACTTTTCAGGAAGCATCACTTCATGCTTTCTTGTCCTTTCCCACTAAGATCCCACCCATCCCCTCAGCACCAGGAGCCGGGGTGGTTGCCCAAGGGATGGATGAAGAACTTGATCTGGTGAGGTTTTGCTTGCCTGAGGTTTTGGTGCAGTGAGGCCACTGGGCTGAGATGGTCACAGGAAGAGTTTGCCCGTGATGGAAGTGCTGTAGGACCATGGTTTCACGCCATTCTCCGGTGTAAAAATAAGAAAGAGAGAGATGGGGCAAGGAGAACCCATTGGTGATGAGGAAGCCGCAGAGCAGGATGTGGGATGGTTGCAGACAGCTCCCTCTGTGCTCACGTTCTCAGCCTCACTCACCATTTCAGCCTCAACGTTTGGAAAAGATTTGTGTGCTACAGGTGCACGCTGCAAAAATTTCACCTGAAAACCCAAGGGTGTGACATGAATGCTCCTTGTAATGTCAGTTTTGTGGTTTCATGGCTGTACACCACCAGTCTGTAACTGCAGACGTTGCAGACCAGGAGGAGGTCCTTGGTGTGCCAGGGCTGGCCAGAATTAGGCAGTGCCTCTGCCCCACCCGCAGCACCCTCGGTGATTTCCTACTGTACTCAGTACAGTCATCGGTATGTGTGGTGCATTAGTTAAGTTAATTACAACAGCACAGAGATTCATTGCAAATTGTTCCTAGTTAAAACTGAAAATTCACTGGAACAAGGAGTGCTAATTATATTCCACTTGTTACTGCTGCGTCTAGTTAATATTCCAACAGCTGCTTTGGCAAGATAATGATGGCTCCAGCAGAAATTACTGAACAAATAGATTTTTAAATCAGTAACAACATATTTACCAGGATTTTTTTTCCCTCTTCATACACAAAGTTAAGCCCTGCCAGAGTTGAGCATTCATATTCACTGAAAAGTAGAGATAAAAAAAAAAATCAACATTGCCATTATTGTGTTAATTTGGCACACTTCAAAAAAAAAAAAAAAAAAAAAAAAAAAAGCTAAGCAAAAAATATATTATCAATAAATGCATGTTTCAATCCTCTTCTAGGGATATAGGGCTTTTCTAAGGCTCACAGCATCCTGTGCAGCTTTTGGGTTGACCAAACTCGGCCAATCTCTCTTGCTGGTGGTGTGCAGGCACTCAGGAGATGTTTTCCAGTGCCTGCCCTAGTGCAAGGCTTCTAGGGAACCCAGAGCAAAATCTGTCCCGTATACAGTACTGCGTCTTGGCCTGGAGCCTCCTGCACAAGAAGGATGTGGAGCTGTTAGAGCAGGTCATGGAGATGCTCAGAGCACCTCTCCTATGGAGAAGGGCTGAGGGAGCTGGGTGTGTTTAACTCGGAGAAGAGAAGGCTCCGGGTAGACCTCACTGCAGCCTCCCAGGAGCTTTGAAACAGGAGGGAGAGTGACTTTTGACGTGGTCTGAGAGTAATAGGACAAGGGCGGATGACTTTAAAGTGAAAAAGAGGAGATTTAGGTCAGATGTGAGGAGGAAATTCTTTACTCAGAGGGCAGCGAGGCCATGACACTGCTGCCAGAGCTGTGGGTGCCCCATCCCTGGAGGTGCCCAAGGCCATGGGTGGGCCCTGAGCAGCCTGAGCTGGGGGGCACCCAGCCCACGGCAGGGGTTTGGAGCAGGAAGATCTTTAAGGTCCCTTCCAACTCAGCCTGGCCCTGAACACCTCCAGGGATGGGGCACCCACAGGTTCAGCAGGTGCTGAATGCTTAAAATCAGAGGCGAAACAAACACAGGAGAGTGTCTGGGATTCTTTCTAATGGATAGCACAGCTTCTGGTTTATTATTACTGCTATTACGGTTTGCAGCTGTGAGATGAACTGAAATTTCAATAGCAGCATGCCTCTTCGTGCTGCTCCAGGAGCGCACACGCTCGGCTGTGTAAATGGATGTGCACCTCTCTTCCAGCCAGGCTGGGGCTCTGGATCACACCATTTTTTGGCTCATCTCCAAAATGGGGAAGGAACACTCTGGCACTCAGCTATCAGGGGGAGGCTTGGTGGCACCTCTGCCTTTCAAGGAAGGGCACACAGCGGCGCAGTCCTGCTGGAATTGCTCGCATTTTCAATTAGCTGTCTTCAGAGAGAGGATTTTCTTCCCACTCAGTCATAACACCAGGATGTGCTAAACAAATTCACTCTGGGTTGTTCCCTGTCTGGCAAAATAATTCGTGAATCAAGGTGGGGGGAAAAGAATCTAGTTAGCAGCTACTGAGCATACAAAGTGGGGTGACCAGTAACTGTGGGCTGTGGAGCCAACACTGATACACGTCCTATGGTGTCCTGGGGGAGGGTTCTAATTGCAATATGAGTTTGGTGCAGTGACCTACTGGGAGAAGGGGAGAACGCAATTGCTTATCAGTTTATCATTACAACCTTTTATTAAGGTTTTTTTAATTAAAACGGAGCGACAAATGTACACTCTTATCCCTATAAGCAATCTTATCTAGTGTGACTGCTGCTATATTAGTGAACTAAATCCTCTTGATTACATTGGTAGCGATCTTATGAAGTATGACAGTTTCACACGTTAATAACGTGAACCGGCTGAGCACGCTGATGCACGACCTCTCCTCCAGCACAGGTCTGAGCTGCTCTGTTGGGGTGCACTTGCCCCCATGTCACAGCTGGAATTGGAAGCACAAGAGGCCAGGAAGCAGCACACGTGTGACTGCATGGCACTACGGGCTCTGCCCACTCACAGCTTCACAGCGCAGAGCTGTGCCATTGGTGCAGGGTCACCCCATTTTAATTTGGGGGCTTGTGCTCTGCTCAGTCTGTGCACGTAGTGGGGCTGTGCTTTATGGCTTCCACTCGCCTCTCTTCTTTGCAGCTAATTACTAGTTTGGCATTAATTCAGTGTCATTGTTTCAAAGTTCGCCTCCTTAGCAGGAGGGGCCCGCATCAGTAATAATATTTTAACAACTACAGGCAACTAAAAGAAATAATCTTATTTCTCCAGAAATTCCCTTGTTATTACAGTGCTATTCCATTGATGGCTTTAGGATTTTTTGCGATTCCTTTCTGCTGGGCTGGCTCAGAGGAGCCGTGCAGTACCTGGGGGTGGCACTGGTCTCTGTGGGCTGGGATAGGTCAGCGCTGGGGTTGGTTCCGTGCAAGGAATGCGATGCTCAAGGAAATGTTGCAGAGAAATAAAACAAAATCGTTCGTGCAATACCCAGGGGAACTGGAAACAATAGTGCCCAACGGCTCACCCTGGTCTTGGTGGGTAAATTCAATGGTGCAAATAAATTAATACTCAGATTTGTAAATATGTCTCTGCCTGTCGTAAAAAAAAAACAAAAAACTCTAAAGATAAAGGCCATTAGAAATAAGCAAGCTCAAAGAGATGTTTTTGATGCTCAGCATAGTGTTGTTGCAGAACTGAGGCTGTTTCCTGCCACGACACTTCCTGAGCTGGGACAATAACAGCCCCGCTGTCACCCAAAGGGCCCGGGTGCCCCCGCCAACGTGAATGATGGTTATGGCCCCGCATAACACACAAGGATCATAAACAGTTAATCTTCACCAAAAGGGAGAGTGAAATATTGTTTGATATCATTTTTAATAAAGAGAATAAATTAGGCTTTAAATATCATAGCACATCTTTAAACGCTGGTTACAGCTCGTGCACGCAGAGCAAATTAGCAACTGAATGAGTGTGTCAGGGGTTATCGGCTGAGTTATTGCCTCCCGGCCCACGTTGCATTGTGCTGCCCCGTGGCCATGGAGCTGCCGTGCTGGCCACCTGCTAGCGATGGCCGCGCCGATAACCGTGCAGCTTTGTGTGGAGAATTAAAATGGTGGCTTTAATCTCGGCGTTCATTCCTAATTCCACCGGTGCCATCGTCGGGTTGCTCTCCGCTGTTGACTTATTGATATTTTAGTGTTTGATGACGTCCCGTCTCCCTGCGGTGGAGAATTGAACTCTTTGGGGTTGGCGGTTTGTTGTTCATCGCAAACACAACGTTGTTGGCAAACAAAAGAGGAAGGGGTTAAATGAGCCGCGGAGTGCACGTCCCTTCCCTCTGGCTGTGCATCAGATTGAATGCTAAGAAAGATTGATGGCGGGCTTTAAAATTAATTGCAAGTGCAATTGTTATTATTAATACACTTGCATATAAACCTAATAGCGCTCCGCAAGTCCGAGGAATAACCGTGCTATGAGAAGGAAAATCAGCTGCAAATGCATCATTTGGTTCTGTTTATCAAATAATGCCCAACCTTTGTCCTATGCTGCCTTCAAGAGCAAGAAACAGTCCTTAGAGCAGTGGATGCCATGAGGCGGATTGAGTTGGGGTTTGGGAAACCACATGGGCAGTCCCATGGCAGCACATTGCTCCATCCCTCCTGCAGGACCCCAGATCCTGGGGGGTGCCCTGGGAGCTCTGCTGCAGCCCTGCAGCTCCACGCTGCCCTCTGCAAAACAGCGAGCACTTTGCGATGTCCTCCCACGGAGCAGTGGCCAGAAAGAAACCATGCAAACTAATGCATAACTCTAACACTAAAGCTGTCAGAACATTTTCCCCTTTCTTTCCTAAGCGCTGCTCATAGATACACAGGTTTGAACCCAGGAGAGCGGCTGCTTGGTGCAAGGACAGGATGCCACCCCATTCCCACTGGTGCCAGGAGGGACCACTTCATGCCACCCTATGGCATGTTTCCCCAAATAGAGACATTTCTGTTGCAAAGCATCCTACATTTTGCTCCACATGCTTAAAAAAGGGACAGAACTCAGGAAGATCTGCAAAAAAAAAACCAGAATCAGAACAGTTTTCTTTGTTAAGAATTATTTGATCTTTTTATTTTTGAGGGGGAGGGGGAAATCCTAAACTTTGCATTTCAATGGATTTTTTTATTATTATAAATCCATCTGTGCACATACGCAAAAAAAAAAAGTCTTTTCTGCTCTGTGCAAGGCACAATTTAAGGCAGCTCTCAGAAATAAAAGGCAGAACAAATGTTATTGTTATTCTCAATATACAGATGTTTATTCTTATCTTCTTCCCCCCTTTCTTTCTTTATTTCTACTACTGTCTTTTGGATGACATCATAAGTAGGACTTGTCTCCTTATCACCTCGCAAAGACTTTTGTTTCCTGGGACAGGAGCCTATTATGTCGTCACACGCTGGAACAGGAATAATCTCCCCCCTCGCTTGGAAGTCTTAATAGAAGACAATGAAAGAAACCATATTGTTTTCTGCTGGCACCAAATAAAGGAAGCAAGGGAATCTGAAGGGGGAAAAATTAAATGAGAGAAGCAGCAGCCTGGCATTTTGCTTCCTAAATTAATGTTTGGGGTAAAGAGGGAGAGGGTTTCCACACTTAATAGACAAGGGAAGACGTTTTAATTACCGGGTCAGGCACCAGGCTGAATGCATGTCGAATGGAAGGACCTGCAAGGGGCTGGGAAATGCTCCCTGCTCCTGGCCCTGTACATCCAGCCACTGCCTGCTGCAGGCTTGGTCTGCCAGAGAGCCCTTGTGCCACTCAGCAGGTCCTGTCCTGGAGTGCAGCAGTCGGCATGGCTCTGCCCTTGGCTTTTGTTTCAGTGTCCAAGGGAATATCTGAAAAACCTTGGAACATTCTGCCCACACCTCTCTCCTGGGCGCAGATGTGAACCCCATCTGAATCCAACTTTGTTCCCCCTGTGGGACATCGCCATCCTTTTCCACTCTGAGGATAGGAAGGATTTTGTCTCCTTGTGTGCAAATAGTCTAGAATAGAAACAAAAACATTTATTTCTCTTTTTTTCATACCTTATCTATATATTGAGAGACAAGTAATATAATCCCCTTACTTACCATAACACTGTGCAGCAAAGAAGGCAATATAATAATATCACATGGGGAATTCTATGCTCTTCATACCGTGACTGTCTCTTTGGGTGTTACTGCATCTAATGAGTTATCTCTTCTTTATCTCTGATTCTCACAGCAAAGTGCTTGAAAGGAAAGATAGCGCATACAAAATAAATGTACATCCAACTAATGCTGTGACACAAGAGTGAGCCTTGAATCCCCTTTATGAACTAAAAGCCACAGAAGAATGTCAGCATGGATGGGGCCGAATTTTGTAGGATGCGCTTTGCAGCAGCTGGGAGACCTTTGTGTGAGCAGGGAGCAGCTGGGGTTTGCGTGCTGTGCTCAGTTTTGGGCCCCTTACTATCAGAAGGACATGGAGGCCCTGGAGTATGTCCAGAGAAGGGCAATGGAGCTGTGAAGGGTCTGGAGCATAGGTCTTAGGGGGAGCAGCTGATGGAGCTGGGATGGTCCAGTCCGGAGAAGAGGAGGCTGAGGGGTGATGTTACAGCTCCCTACGACACCCTGAAAAGAGGTTGTGGCAGGACTGGGGGGTCAGCCTCTGCTCCCGGGTAACAGTAATAGGATGAGAGCTGATGGCCTCATGTTGTGTCAGGGGAGGTGCAGGCTGGGTTTGGGAAAACATTTATTCTCCGAAAGAGTGGTGATGCACTGGCACAGACTGTCCAGGGAGGTGGTGGCATCCCTGTCCCGGGGGGTGTTCCAGACCAGTAGAGATGTGGCACTGAGGGACGTGGTCAGTGGGTGTGGTGGGGTGGGTTGGGTTTGGAGTTGGGGATTTTAGAGCTCTTTTCCAACCTCAATGATTCTGTGATTCTATGATTCCCTGGTTTTACCAAGCCTGGGCTTTTAGGATGAGCTGATTCTATGATTCCCTGGTTTTACCAAGCCTGGGCTTTTAGGATGAGCTGGACATGGACTGCAAAGCTTGGCAGGCAGCTGCACAGAGGTGTCAGCAGCCCAGCAGCCCTGCTGCAAAAGGGAACCTGTCCCTGACCTACATCTCTCAAAGCGCTTTGTTTTTTTTTTTATGCTTGTTTTTGTTGTTTTGGTTTTTTAATTGTAAAGAATTGCTCTTACCTACAGATTGCACTGAAAATCTCCTCCTAGGCAGCCCTATCAACACTGAAATTCATCCCTTTAAGAGAAGTGATCTCAAAGGAACTTTTAAGGTGCTATCTAACAGAGCGCAGCACTCGGATACACGAGCAGATTAATGCTTTCCGTTGAGGTAAACATTTCCATCAAGTTGTGTGCATTCCTGGATCAAATGATGTTTTCCTGCATAGCTCTTAGGGAAAGCCAAGTCTTTTATCTTAGGTAATCTCTTCTAAATTGACCTTAGCTCTGCTACATGAATGACAGCAGGTGTGAACCTCATGGCTCAGAGCACGTTGTGTGTGTTGGGTAGAGCCCATCCTCTGCAGTAACCCTGCAGGGCTGCAGCTTCAGGCACTTGTGATCCAGGTCAGGCTTGCACAAAGTCCAGCCCCATGTTTGATGCGTTCATTGTAATCTGATCTTTCCGAAGGGATTCCTGGCATCTCACATAATCCTGGTGAAGTGCCACCCTGCAACCTGCACCCCGCACTGCTGAGTGCTGCTGTAGGTCTCCCTGTGCTGACACACAGTTACTTGAACACCTGGTGGACTTTGACTCTTAATTTCTATAAAGACTCTGTGGGACACTCTCAGGGTCCCCATCCACTTTTTTTCTGGCAGTTCTGTAGCCATGGATCTCTGCCCCCATCCTCTTTTTTATCACAAAATCTGCCCCTCTGGGAGAGGTTCCTATAGACGACAAGGTCTTGGGTCAAAAAGCCCTGAAATTATGTGCACTGGCCAGATGGAAAGTTAAAAAAAAATAAAGTGCACACACACACACAAAAAGACAATTCAGACTCAGTTGATCGAAGGTGTTTTACTGGGCATTTGCACAAAGTGCCCTCTTTAGCCTGACTGAGGTTGAGATGTATTTTGCTGTTCTGGAGTGGTTCAGTTGCTGCTTTCTATCAACTACCAACTGTGTCCTTAATTTCACGGAAGTAGAAAAGATGTTGCTAAGATGGGCTTTTGGTCTGTATCATTAAAGCTTTTTTAAAAACAATTAGATTGCATACTATTGTGAGAAAAGGTGTGAAGCAGAAATCACCCTGTAGTGCTATCATGGCATAATGATTAATGAGGGTCTTTTTCTTCCCTCTGCTCTTTAAAGTGGTGCTGACTTTTGAAAGGGTGGGGTTTAGGCTGAGAAAAAACATTGACAAAGGTCCCTACACCGGCATTGTGCCAGCACCGCGCTCAGATGCCGAGAGCATCTGAGCCTGGCTCCTCCATTGCGTTGCTTTTAGGCAGGAGCAAGCTCATGGAGCGGGTTTATAGAATTGTAGAATTGTTTGAGTTGGAAGAGACGTTTAAAGGCCATCTGGCCCAACTCCCCTACAATGGACAGGGACATCTACAGCTCGAGGTGCTCAGAGCACCTCCAGCCTGACCCTGACTGTGTCAGGGATAGAGCATCCAGCGCATCTCTGGGCAACCTGTGCCACTGCCTCACTAGCCTTATCACAAACAACTTTTTCCTTAGATGCCATCTATATGTCCCCTCTTTTAGTCTGAAACCACTTCCCCTTGTCCTGCTGAGGAGTCAGTACTATGTTACAATACTTGTGGAAAGAATTAAACCATAGGTCAGGGAGACCCAGGCTACGCTTTGTGGTTCCCATCTTCATCTCAGAGTTGCCCCCTTGGCTTCCTCGGTTCTGCCTTATAAAACCCATCCTCATTTTCCTTGCTCGTATTCTGGCCTCATCTTCACACCAGGGGCTGTACCAGGATCTGAGCCCAACAAACCAATTCCTCCCTCATAGGTTTGATCCAGAGGAGACTGTGCCATCTAACTTCCTTATGGCAGCTAAGGAGACTCCCACAAGCTGATGTCCCACCAGCTGCCTTTTGTGTTCACACAGTGACGGTCTTGGCTCTGGGCTGAGAACATTGCACCCTCGTCTTCAACTTCAGAGCCAGTTTGGGTTGTTGTCAGGGCAAAGCATGGTTTCGAGATGCATCTGCTCTTATCCAAACAGCAAGTGGGGACTGGTATTTGTTTTTAAATTGGATATTGATGGAAATGTAGAGCAGGAAGCGCTGTCCAGATCTAGCTCTGGAGCACAGTTCCCACCTTCCTATATCTCAGTTCAGTCTCCCTCAAAACAGTGGCATTTTTCTGCTCCTGCCTCTTTCCAGAAAGCCAATCTGTGGATAAATTATGCACCACCATCAGGACATCACCCTTGGCTACTGCTTCAGACATTTATCCTCTCCCAGATCAAGTGATGCTACTCACAGACACTCACTTCCCAGCTGCCTGTTGCCTGCCCTGCAGGTAACCGTGATGGTTTTGTGCTCCCTAATCCACTTTGAATCATTTGGATCAGTTTGGGCTGCAGGTAGGAGATGGATGATGCTGGAGCTCCTTAGGGAGCACTTACACACTCCCAGGTGTTGGCAGAAAGGAAATCTAGTGACTGGTAATGTCTTCAGTCAGGTCTGTGGTTTGTATGGAAAAATCCTTTTGTGCTTCAACTTATGCTCTCATCTTCTTTGGAAATCTTATTCCATGAGGATGAACCATTGCACCATACGGGTTGTGCTACATGGAGCCCAGAGCTGGCTGCAAATCACTGACTGCCAATATCCACTGTCCACAAGCAGGGGCATGTGTCTTTCCAGGAAAACACCCAGCAGTGAGTACTTCTCAGAATCATTTCACCTCCTCTCTCTTTTGATTTTGTTCTTGAAATTAAAGAGATTATCTCAAGGACATTCTCTGAAATGAGAATGATTGTTTTCTTATAGAGAGTATGGAGAAAACTATCAGGAGAATGATATTGCGGCTTGAAGAGAGGTTAATGACAGTATTTTGCTGTGGATGGTAGTGGACAAGAAAAGTTCTTGGCAGAGCAAAGACACAAAATATCTAACTGTTGGTGAAAATGCAGAAGAAAACAAAGAGCTTAAAGAGGAAAATCTTTGTCTAGAAATGATATATGGGCCTGTGGAGGAAGGCTGGCCTCCAGGAGTAAATGTACAGGGAACTGATGGGAATTATCAAAAGCTGGGGAAAGATATTGAAAAGATGGGGACATGGGTACATGGGAACAATGTCAACATTAGTCTTTGGAGCCCCAAAGGCTGAAGGTTTGAGCGATGAGCAGAGGACATCAGAGTCCTTTCATTGCCCAGATCACACCATCAGTGCATCCCAGACGCGTGGTCCCTGAGCACCTGCTCTTCCCTGGATCTGCTTGGGATCTTGTTCAGTTCCTGGCCCTGGAAAAGATACAAACCCAACTTAAATACAGCGCAGTGTGGGACAGTGGGCTTAATGGGACTGCAAGGAGGCCACGAGAGCTGTGGATGCCTTTCCCAAATGATGGGTTGGAGCAGAAGAAGGGACTGGGCAAGTCTCTGAAAAATGGAATACAGAAAATGTGAGAGCAAGTTCACCTTGGCAAGAGTTGGGAGGAAGGCAGGGGTGGGGAGATGCCCTGGGTCTGCTTGGAAGTACAGCAGAAAACTCATTTCCAGCTGCTTTCCTTCCAGGAGGTAAAATATGGGGAATCTCCTATTTCCAGCACATGTTTTTGAATTGCCTGTTGAGTAAATTGTGGATTTCCATCCCCATTACTCTACTAGTAACTATCACTCATAACACTAATATACAAAATAAATTAATTAAAAAAAAAAAACTTGTAATGATTTTTTTCCTGCTTAAGTTTTCAATTACATCAGCTATCTCATACTCATTAGAAAGACATGAGCCCATATTCATTAAATGCAAAACTAACTTTCCAACAGCAAAAAGGCTTGGGTGAAGAGGGTAATGATTTAATTTTCTTCATTTCAGAGAATTACATCTCTTATCCTGGGGCAATACGTCTGTAAATGCAGACAAAGTGCTGTTTCAGACTCAGTTTAAATTACTAATTTGGTGGAGCTACTTGGTAGGAAAGCTGAGCGAGGCTCAGGCCACCATTTTGTCTTTTATACCTCAACCAGTGCAAACTAAACACTAGCAATATTGAGGACCCCAGACAATCTTCAAAAGTGACCATCCTCAGAATATCTATTATTCTATATTAGTCCCTACAGATGTTAATCCGTATTTGTGCAGGCTCTTTTCTAACTGGAATTTCACTTACAGAGATTTCTGGGACAGCATTTATAACTTTGGGCATTTAGCTGCTGCTAAGGAATTGCAGAATATCCTGAGCTGGAAGGGGCTCATAAGGATCATTGAGTCCAACTGCTGGCTCCATGCAGGAACACCCAAAAATCAGACCATGTAACTGACGTTCAAGAGCTTTCACAAACCCAACAGTGGCCATGTCCACCTTCAGGTATCCAAATATTTATAGCACTGCAATAAAAATTCACCTCTGTTGGAGAAGAAATTTATTCAGTGACAAATAAACCTTCTTAAATTGCAGGAAGGAATTCTTGCCCTTGTCTAAGTACGGCAGGAATTTAGTTATCTTTGGTTTTGTTTTCTATTGGTTTGTTGTTTTTGTTGTTGGAGATGTATTTTTACGGTGAATTGTGCATCTAGATTCATTGGACTTTTTTATTTTTTTAAGTCTCAGTAGTAGGGAACAGGAAAAAAAGAACTACTTTTTCTTCTAAAGATCTGCAAAGTCATATGTTATCTTCTGCTTGTAACCGATGGAAATGAGAAGTTTGCAGCTGGCAGAATTTTGACTGTGACAAAAAACAAAATCCCAAATCTGGATCTCCAGTAGGGACCTTGTGTTGATGTTTTCATAAGCATAGACTGTGTGCACAGAGGCACTCACATTTTGTGTGCAACACTGGCTGTGACACTGAGCTTCAGTAAAACAGAAACATCAAAATAGAACAACAAATGTCAGAAGTGTATGTTTCTACCTTTACAAAAAGGTAGGATTTGGAAGTAAAAATCATTAGCTACGTATTTGGCTTTTACCTAGCGTATGTGAGGAAATGTGCACTCCTTCTTTCCCGTGTCTCATTTTGAACCACCAAAAACAGAACAAAGAGGCAGAGCTTGCCTCAATGTGTCACTTTGCAGGGACTGTTGGTGTGGTTCATTAGGTGGGGAAAGTGGTCATGCAGTGCACCAAGGAGAAATGTCAGCAAAGCCTACTTGTTTTGCCTTTGATAAGTCTCGCCCCAAGATTCAAATATGAATTTCTGTCTTCTGGATGGCAGAGGAGCAAAGCACCCTATAGGCTTGAAGTGGGAAATGATTTTAAAACACAAGCCAGAAGAGAAAATCCCAGAAATACACATCTCTAGTACAACCAATGTGCTAGGAAACTAAGGGATTGACTAATGAAACATCCTTACCTCAGGATTTAGTTTGGGAGACAATAGTATCTGGTTGAGTTACCTAGAAGACCCAGAATTTCACCATTCTTACTGGCTTTAAGTACTTTTTCATGCATTTCTTCAAAAAGTGTTAATGGCTTCATGAGTTTTTTTCAGAACGCTGATTTCTGTTGACTGAACAAATCAGGAGTTGAAATGAAAAGTTGTAATGGAAATGTCACCATCATTTCAGCAAGAAAAAGGTGGCCAGCATTTAGAACTCGCGCTAAAAGGCCATTTGTGTCCAAACCTGAGTCTACGTGAGGATCAGCTCCAGCTCCCAAACAGCTGCACATGAGGCTTTGTGCAAGCTCTGGCTGCGATGCCACCACCCTGCAGGGCAGAGAGCCCTGGAGACATCAGATCGTTTGCACTTTTCCTTCTGTAGCCGATAAATGCCCTCATAGCGCTAAGCCCAGTGCGGGGCCAGCTAATCCAGGCAGCCGGGGCAGGATTTGCTTCAGTTTACAGAAACCTTTGCAAACAATGGAATTAAAACCTTGCCCACATCCCAAGCGTGTGCCCCAGGCTTCATCAGCTGAATGCCATTAAAGTGGCAACGTGAGGGTGAAATGGGGCACTGCTGTGCGACACAGCTCAGGACAACCCTTGAGCAGTAATGCTGGGACAGCATTCCCCAAGCAAAATTTTGAGGCTAGCTCCTGAGGGTCAGCAAGACGCCCTGAAGAAGAGTCAGCAGATGGGTCTGCAGGCAGCAGGAAGGGCTGTGGGAGGGCGTCCTGGGCTGGAACTCCTTTAGAATTTATTCTGCGTGATCCAGGGCAGTCAGTGGTCCTTTTTGTAGCCTAAAGTATGGAACGGATTTTGGCACACTTCGGTGATTTCTCCTTGTTAGGAATGTATCCCTGTGTCTGCAGTATCGAGTTTCTCTCTGAGCCATGTGCTGGCTGCAAATGGCGGCAGCAGTGTTGAACAAGCAGCAGCAGTGCATGTTTTGCTGCATCTTGGAATTGAGGTCAATTTTTTGTTGTGCTTCTTTGGGGTTATTACTGTTCCACAGAGCAGGGCAGGGTTTCCAGGGGAGCAGAGTCTGAATTGCGCTGTTTCATTCCAGGTGTCTCTATTCCCTTCTCCAGAATGATTCCTGAGCCAGCTTTTCAGCAACACCTGAGATATTTCAGGATATAGATTGTGAGTCCTGAATCTTGCAGTCGATACCAATGGGAAAGCCGCCACCAGGGGCCAGAAGCCCAAAGGGCATCCCCAGTTGCAAGCCTTGCTCTTGAGCTTCTCTTACATATCAAGAGAACGCAGATTCATACTGAACAGGAGGACAGGAGCCATGGGGACACGTTGTGCTGAACCCTTGGGCAGTTCTGCAGAAGCTCCTTTTTTCTCAGGCTCCTCCGAAGCCACAGAGCTCCACGTGGTTTTAAGCGCTGTGATTTTTTTCCGTCAAAAATAAACTTTGCTCTCAAAATAATTAGCACATCATCGGTTGTAAATGAGCTTCATCTTGAGTGAAAGAATGGAGTTATGTGGGTTATTTTTAAATAGCGCAACAATATATGCTAGAGCAAAAAAAAAAAGCGTAAATTATTTACACTATTTACACCATTCCGCTGAACAGAATCTTCAAAAACATGCTTTTAAAAAATGGCATTATTAATGGAGAGGGGTTTGAAGAGTGTTTTTTGAAGTTTCTTGCGAGCTGCTTTAATACTGAAAATGACCTCAAAACACACTCTGGAGTCATTCGCTTTTTTTGCTGAGTGTGGGGCTGGGAGCAGGGCTGGCACCTCCCAGCAGCCCCCAGCGAGCGTGGGGCTGGGGCACTCAGACCACGGCAATGGGGGATCGGCCATCTGGCCCCCAACACGTGGCCCAGCCTCAGCCTGGGACCAACTCCCAACAGGGCCCCTCTGAGCTCCCCACATGCGAGGGATGATGCCCTGTACGACCCACTCAAGCCTGGCGCTGGGAGGTGACAATCCCATGGGTTGGGGACTGTGCTTCTCCTATGGCTTCAACGCCACTGCAGGGCCTGCAGCATGAGGTGCTTTGGACAAAACCCTCCTTGCAAACCCCGAAGCTGGGCCGCAGAATGGGGCTGCGTGTCCCTGGGCACGCTCCCCTCCAAGGGCCGGGCTCCGCGGCATTGCCTGACCCTTTGTCTCGGCGGTGTCTCTGTTGGTGACAGATGGTGATGCTGTCCTGGTGAATTTGTTACCTTCTTGATGACATGCAATATGTCTGCATCCTGACAGTGAGAGGAGAGACTCCAGCTGTCCCTCCAGTAATTGACAGCAAGGAGCTGTTTTCACTTTTGACAGAGCTAAGAAGCATTAGCATCATATTGGCGGTGAGGAGGGGTTTTATTATTATGTTTATCATCCGAGGAAGGGCATTGTGATGTGGGACTTGGAGGGATTTTTACAACTTCTGCCCCCACCCGGTCCTCCCATTGCAAATTGCTGAAAAGAAACACAGCCCAAGCCTCAGCCCAGCTTCTCTCCCACTGATCCCATGGCAGAACCCCACCTCTCTTCTCCAGGAGCAGAGGGGGGAAGCAGGAAAGGAAGAGTAATTTTAGGGTAATGGAAGTACCCAATGTGCTCACCAAGGTTTGTCAGACAGAGATGCTGCCACAATCCTTGTTCCCCCAGCTCGCTGCTCACATTCAGTTTGGATCAGATCCACTGCAGTTTGGAAAAGAGAAGGAAAATATTGTGGTTTCCTTGGGTTTAGGCTCTGTGGGATGATTGATGTCCCGCGTGCTTCCCTCCCACTCCTCCTCCTGCACACGCACCCCTCGCCAGCAATAAAGGGCTCTGCGCCCCTACCCTCCTGCACTCCGCAGCAGTGCTCACTCTATAATAAGTCCTTAATAAGATTGGGGGAGCAAAATCAACTCCGAGCCCATAAGTCACAAAGACATCCACACAACAACTGTTCCTCCCTCAATTAGATTTGAGCTGACCTAAAACAAAGGTTGGGTCTCATTGCAGATCTGACAATAGCAAAGCTGCCAAGACAGCAGCCGCTTCCCAGGGAGCAGAGCATTTCCTGTTACCCTGCAAGCTGCAGTTTCTACAAGGAAACCACGCACAGCTGGAATGATATCAGAGGAAATAAGCCATTGCCATGGTATTCACTGGGGTTTTTTACATGACATTGTCCTCCCTGTGCCACCCATCCGTGGAGCTAAGGGCTGCCCATGCTCTTGGGCCACCTCACGTTTGCCCAGTTGCTGTAGGGATGCTGGTCCTGTCCCTCAGGGGATACTTGAATTCCACAGTTTTCACTACATGTGAGGTTTTTGGAACTTCCCATGAATTTTTTAAAGTCCCCATCAAGATTTCTATGGATTTCAAAAGAAAAATAATGCGAACCAATATAATACATGTGTTCTGCTTGTTGCCCAAGAAGTCCTTCAAAGTCGATTCAATTGTAATTCTTTGCTTTAAAGAAACCTTTTCAACTCTCTCATCCACAACCATCTGCTCCGAGAAAACAAATCTACACATTTTAAGATGCAAAGAGTATTATTCAATTCTGATTTATGATCAATCCATGCATTTTAACAGCAGCTGCTACACCACTTGGCCAACATCTTCAACCCAGCATTGATTTCTCGGTCTCATTGAAAAACTTTGGTGAAAGGTCCTCTTCCCAGGTAGCTTTAAATATGCAGGGACAGCGCTCTGCAGTGGGGCTGTTTGTGCTGACTGCATTCTGAACGGATCGATCTGAAAGCTCAGTGCTGACCTCGGGGATCTGCTTGCTCGCACGCAGCAGCAGAGCCCTCAGATTGCATTTGGAGTGGGTACATTTGGAGTGGGCGCATCTGGAGGAGGGCGCATTTGGAAGAGAATGTGTTTCACTTTCTGGGGCCTTTCATTCAGGGGTTCCTGAGATCCAAAACTTTATGCAACAGGAATGCACGTATCCGTATCTGTGTGTACTGCTGTCTTTGCATGCAGGCACCACTGGGCTGCAGTTGGTGCAGGGGACAGGAGTGGACCCCCAGAGCTGCAGAGCCCCTGGAAACCCTCTGGCTTGTCTGCTCCATGCCACTGCAAGCTGGCACTGAATTATCCCTATTCCTGCCAGTACCACAACGAGTACTGCGTGTCCCTGGTTGCTGTTCTAAGAGTGAGGGAGGGGGCACAGGACCACGAGCAGGGGGAATCTGCTGCGTAACCGGGATTTGTCACAAACGGGTGTAATTGCTGCTCTTTGCTGTGATTTATTGAGGGAACAAAGGTTAATAACAATGCCACTCCATCAGTTTATTCTATTCATTTTCATGTCATTACCACGCATCAGGCGCCACACGTTGCAGCTGGGGATGGGGATGGGGCTCCACCCCTGCTCACCCCTGGGGACCTGGGGCTGGGTACACCTCTGGGGTGGTCACTGTGAGCCATGCAGCAGCAGCACCTCGCTGCTTGAAGCTCAGAGGCTTCTAGTTTTAGACAGAGAAGGAGATGGCATGAGCAGAAGATGGGACCAACACAGCAGAGTGCTTTGATGGAGGCACATAGAATGATTACGGTTGGAAAAGAACTCTAAGATCTCCAAGTCCAAATCCAACCCATCCAACCATGCCCACTGACCATGTCTCTCAGTGCCACATCTCTATGTTTCTCTAGGTTTACTCTAGGATATGGCAAAAGCAAAAAAACACAACTGAAAAGCCTGAAAAGCCCATAACTAAAACCTGCCTGTGGCAGGGGGTTGGAACTGGATGATCTTTGATGTCCCTTCCAATCCAAGCCATTCTATGATTCGAAAATGAAAAGAGACTTCAGATTAATGAGACTGCCCACAGATGAGGCTGCCACCCAAACCCTCTCCCCAGCTCCCCCCACCCACGGTGAATTCACACACATGTGCATGGATTTAAAGCAGCATTCCTTGCAACCTTTTATTGTTTGCCATCTTTATTTATCTAAAACAACTGCTGTTATTTTAGGTGAGCAGAAAGAAGTCATCAGGGATCGGAAAAGTGATGGTAGTGTGGTCCCTACATCTCAGGGGCTGAGCATCAATCTCAGGGGCTGCGCAGCAGCGGCATCTCCCAGCAACCTCAGCCATTCCCAGCAATCTCTGCAAGAAACACAGGGAGAGGATTAAAGAAAACGCAGCATCTTGCCCAGCTCATTCCTCCCTTCCGCTCGCTCTGGCGCTGGCAGCCGCGCTGTTCTCCCATCCAAGTGGGCAGCAGCGGCCACGTGCAGACGTGTCAGGAGGTGTTGATGCTGCATACGGCGGCGGCTGCTCTGCCCACCCCGGAGACTCAGTGCCTCGCACCTCCGCTCCACTGCGGGGATTTGGCTGCCTTTCAGCCTGGAATTTTTAGAAGGACTTTGAAATGTTTCCAGCTTGCTCTCTGCTGGTTCGCTCAGGGAGGTACCTGGGCTGCTTTGTTCTTGGGAAGGCGTTGATAAATCAGCAGTCATAAGCTATGGCAAACTGCTCTTTTCTGCATCGTTCTGACTGATCTCAGCTCCTGTTCCAAGGCACGAGGTGGATGGCAAAGGACAGCGGTGCCTCAGAGCATTGGGTTGGCTCCTGGTCAGGGTTGGAGAAGGGAACAGAGTTAGCTGGGAAATAGAAGAGACAAAGGCTATTGTGCTGATGGAGGACCCAGTTGCTGGGAGCCTTCCCATCGTCCTGTGACACTGTTCGGTACCAGAAGAACTTTTGGTGCAGGTGAGGGTTTCTTCAGATATTTTGGGATTGCCTTGAGAGTCCTTGAGCATTTTCCTGCTGCTTTGTAGCCCTCTGAGGATGGGCCTTCAGGGTGTGCACTCACTGATGGCTCACGGATGTGGGAGCTGCCCCCAGACAGGTGCTGGATCCAATGAGCACTGCCTTGGGACTGAGAGCTAGTGGCAGTCGGATGGAGCCCAGTAAAAGGATCTTTCCTTGTCATAGAATCACAGAACGGTTGCGTTAGAAGGGCCTCACACCTGCCATGGGCTGGGTGTCCCCCAGCAGGTCGGGCTGCCCAGGGCCCCATCCATGGCCTTGGGCACCTCCAGGGATGGGGCACCCATAGGTCTGGGCAGCAGTGCCTCACCACCATCTGAGTAAAGAATTTCCTCCTCACATCTGACCTAAATCTCCTCTATTTTAGCTTAAAGCCATTCCTCCTTGTTCTATCACTATCTGCTCCCACCCCCTAAAAAAAAAAAAAAATAGTTGGTCTCTCTCTTGTTGATAAGCTCCCTGGAAGTACTGGAAGCTTGCCTATATCGTGGTCTGCAATTCCTTGCTTCTTTGGGGTAGTGGCAGCACTTTATGACTAGATCCAAAATTGTCTGGAGAAACAAGATCTTAACACTTCTGGTTAAGAAAGGCACCTCGCAGTGTGTTCCAGATGTCCTTATACCAAGTGAGCAGCAACAACCTAGGACACCAAGCACGAGGTCACTGCACACAGAGAGGAGAGCTGCTGGCAAAGCTCTGCCTCACCCCCAGCCCAATGCAAGGCTCTGAGCTCATGCCATAGAGGTCAATGCACATCAAACACCAGTGGGGCTGTGGGGACTCTTTGCAGGGCCACAGCCCTACGGGGTGATTGGGGCTACCCTGAGAGAAGGAAGATAACCCATTCTGGCTCTCCTGTCCTCCAAGACAGGTGAGAAGTGCTTTCCTCCAGCCCCATCCTTTCTCACACGGGGTGAAGGTCCAGTTTCATTTCCAGAGAATTTTCGTAGTATGCAGCTGGTGGAGGTGGGGATGTTTTTGAGGAAACATCCTTGAAAAGTAGTACATCTGGGTGAAGAAGCACAAACTTGGGGTACAGACCCTACACCATTAACACCTTTCTCCTTTGCAGCAAAGTTCAGCCTCTATATGTCTTAACCATATGCCCCGAGTGAGGCACTGATTAGCATTCATTATGCATTCATAAGAAACAAATGGGCAGGGGAGTGGGAGGGATTGCATTCGTCTCAGCTGCTCTTTTGCACATAGCCCAGAGGGAGGGTCCCTGCCAGCTCCAGGCCTCGCTCCACTGCATGTGTGCTTTGCACACGCCTTGCACATTGGTGGCTGATTTACACGCTCTCAGCTGATGACCCCCTCTGCTCTCACACGTGCTTCCCATCGCTTCATTTAACTCTACAACATAAGCTGATTATGGAAGGAAATGGATGAAGCATAAATCTGGCTTCTTTTTCTTCCTTTTTCTTTCTTGCTTGCTTGCTTCTCCCTTTTTCTCTCTCTGTTTTCCCCCATGGGGTAACACCTTGCTTCCCTTCCTGCTTCACTTCCCATTGGTTCTGCATGCGCTGAAGCCATGGCAGGCAGCTGCTGGCCCCACCAGGGACCTCAGATCCCTGAAAGGAGAGAGGGGAGGCAGATCTTGGTGCCTTTAAACATCAGCAAGGGGAGCTTGCTGCCACTGAGGCACTGAGAGCAGTTCAGCTCAATCTCAGCTGTAATTAATAACTGGATGAGAGTCTGGGTCCAAATGAAGTCAAATAGAGTGGTTCTAATATATTGCCATAGGCAATGGTGCATTGTGCATGGTGCCAGAGAGCCCCTGGCCCAGCTCTTCGCTCTCCCCAGCATAGGAAAGCCCTCGCTTCAGAGACACAAGTACTACAGCAGTAGCAGCTGTGGGTTATTTTTTTACTTTACTTCTTCTTTTGAAGAAGAGGTTCTTCCTCAGTTCACTGCACTAGATCCAAAATTGTCTGGACTTATTGTCATGTCACTGCCATTAACATGCCTTGACCATCGCTGCTACATCTACTGCTGGCCATGAAGAGGGTGAGCCAGGCATGCCAGGAGGGTCTGCAATGAGCTTGTGCTCCCTTGATGATGGGCATTTTCAAAGCAAGGAGCTGCTGGGAGAGCTCCAGAAGTTCAGGCAGTGCAGAGTGGCAACTCCAAGCTAAAGAAATCCAGAGGATACCCTGGGAACAGCTGCACCCAGCTGCTCTTTTCTTGCAGTCACTTCTTGTTTGCACATTATTATTATTTTGTATAAAGCAAACTTCATCCTTGGCAGTGCAAAGAGTGAGGAGCTGCTCCCATCCCTGAGTCAGCCCCAGGCACCCAGCTGCCCCCAGCCCTGGGCAGGCAGCGAGCATCCCCGTGCTGCACAAACAGCAGTTCTGAGCCACACGGCCCCTCGTTAGCAGCGAACATCAAGGACTCCATGCAGCAAAATTAACTATTTTTTTGTGGGATGTTTAACAAAAGAAGAGATACTAATGAGGTTAGTTAAAGGGTGGCCCTCTTTCATTAGCTCTGCTGGGCTAAGTCTGCCAGTGAGGAACTATCAAGAAGATTGCTTTTTTTAATTACTCTGTTAATTGATATAAAACAAAAAGGACGCAGATTAGTTGCATGCAATTAGCAAATTAATTCTTGGCAATTACAGACTTAATAATGGAGTACTTTTGCTGCTGTGTGTTGGATTTCGTGGCCTATATTCATTGCCTGTATGAGCTGAATAATTTATTTTTTATTTATTTTTGGAAAGGAACAAAAGTTAAATAGAGGCATTTCTTTGGGATTCTCTCCGTGGCACGATGAGGAAGGGAAGGGGCATTTTGCACCTCTGATGGTGCCTCACAGCTTCTGTGCTGTCTCATTAGCACTGAAGCCTGCCAGCCCCATGCCCTCCTGCCTGGCTCCCAGGACTGCACTGAGATGTGAAGCAGACACAAGGTTCACTTTCTTTGTGAATGGGGCCAATGGGCAGGGACACTGGAAATCAGGTCCTTCAGGTGTAACCTCAATCTAGGGCTCCTCCCAGCTTCCAGCACTCCGGAGGAGCAAGTAGGCTGAGAAATAGCCCCAATTCTCCTTGAAAAGTCAGTGTTGGAGTGGTCACCATTCAGCATAATAGTGACACATTTCCTCTGCAGTCCATGGCTGTGGCGTGGCAGCGGGTGATGCTCTGCTGTGCTTGAGAGGGGCAGGATGGAGCGGACAAGGCATGCCCCCCCAGCACCAACAATGAGCGTAACTCCAAAACAGGTGAATTTCAGATTATTGAGCATTCAGATCGAACGTCGCCAGAATAACTGCTCTGCAAATCTGCCATTGGGTTGCAGTATTTTGGGAGAGGAGATGCAGGAGTTTGTGGGTACCCCATCCCTGGAGGTGCTTGAGGCCAGGTTGGATGGGGAACCTGAACTGGTGCCTGACTGAGTGGTTGACAGCACTGCCCATGGCAGGGATTGAAACTGGATGATCTTTAAGGTGCCCTCCATCCCAAGTCATTGTCTGATTCTGTGATTCTAAGAAATTCTCCCTCTGAGAAGTCATAAACAGTTTTCTTACAATTTCAAAGCCTCACTCCCAGCCTCCATCTTCTAAACGTGCTGTTTAGCAGGGAATTGCTGATTCACTCAAACATCAAGCACTGGAGCGCGGCGCCATGAGCATCACTGCAGAGCATGGGTGAGGTTAATGTGACCGAGCACGATGGCTTTGGAAGCATTGAGTTCCTCTGTGTTTCTAAACCAATGTTAAAATCAGAAAGCAAAAGCCTGGAGAGCTGCGAGCTGAAGAGAAGGAAGGCCGCTCGCTGCTCAGGGCTTCAGTCCTGCGGTGCTTCCTCTTTCCTCCTCTCACTTCAGTGCACGGCAAAACCCAGGCAGTGTCTGCAGTGCATTCCTTCCCATGTGTGCAAGCTTTTCAAGGGGAATTGTTCCGTCTAACTGTCCTCCTTTCACTCACTGTTGCTTTCCTGCAAAAACACGTGCCTTGCTTTAAATTCTCTTTTTTTTTTTCTTCTCAAATGAGACATCTTGTTTTTCTTCCCCCCCTGTCTTTTCTCCACCCTTGCTGCGGCTGCTTCTCCTGCTGGTGCTGCATTGCTGGGTGCCAGAGAAATGTTTTTCTTTTACTTTTATTGTAATTTATTGATTTTTTTTTCCCCTTTGTGGACTCAGAACCTTTTGCTTCTTCCAAACAGGGCGCTACGCATTAGCAATCATTCCATATACAATTTACACTTAAACATAAGTATTGAGGTCATGCTCATGTCAAACACCTATAGAACAGGAGTAAACCCAAACCACAAAGCAGAGCCAGCAGAACGATCAGCACACTGAGTGCTTGTCTTCCCACATTCGAGGACATCAGCTCCGTGCTGCAGCAGTGCTGAGGTCTGTTGGTGCCCAGTAATGTTTAGGGCAAAACTCTGCCATATGTCGCTTTTGACTCTTTAAGCTCCAGGGCTTGGACTCCTCTGCACTGCTGTAATAACCATTATTTTTCTATGTTGCTCTTTTCAGAAATGTTGTTGTTGGTTTTTGTTTGTTTGTTTACACCAACTGTAGCAAGACTAGAAAATAAACAAAAAAAATAAGGCAATGTTCAAAATATCATCATCTTTTGGCAGACTTTTTTTTTGCATACACAGACCTTCAGGGATAAGGATAGTATTTACTGGTTCAGGATAGACATTAGTCTTCACAAGCAGAGGTTCAAGAAGCTGTGTCAAATCTTCCATAGCTTCTTGCAGCTATGACCATATTTCAGCAATAAATCCACTCTTCAGACAGAGCAATAATGTAGAATCATAGAATCATTTGAATTGGAAGGGAACCTTAAAGGCCATCTGGGCCAACCCCCCTGCAATGACCAGGGACACCCACAGCTCCATTCGTGTTCAGAGCCCCTCCAGCCTGACCTTGGGTGCCTCCAGTGATGGGGCACCACCACCTCTCTGGGCGACCTGTGCCAGTGCTTCACCACCATGATCGTAAAGAATTTTTTCCTTATATCCAGTCTAAATCTCCTGTCTTTGAGTTTGAAAGCATTTCCCCTTGTCCTATCACACAGACGCCTCTAAAGAGTTTCCTCTTCTTTCTTATAGCCCCCTTTTAGACACTGAGAGGTGTCCATACCAAAGGTACTCAAAGGTAGACCACCCCAAACATTTCCCAGAGAGGCTCTTTCCAAACACCAGCATGAGCTTGGATTCAGGTATCTGAAAGCTGCGCAGCTCAGACATATTTTCTGATTTTTGGGTGGTCCCTTGTGGAGCCAGGAGTTGGACTCAGTGATCCTCATGGGTCCCTTGCAGCGTGGGATATTCTATGATTGTATGATTCAGGCTGTGCTGTTTGCTTTTTCACAGTCAATAGGTGACTGCATGTGCCAACACAACATCGGATCTCACCCGTGGTGCTGGGCAGCCTTTTTTGTTAATGTGCTGGTACCGAGAAAGAAACTTCCCCAAGTTGTGCATATCACTGCTGGTCAGATCGAAATCTCACTGTAGCATGAAATCTGAAGTGGCACCTTGGGTACAGCTAATGGAGCTGTCGTGGGCCTGAAAGTAACTCTCAGGGCACCTTCAAGGGACACGTTCCTTTGCATTCACCTCCCTGGCTTCTGGGGCCGTTTCTCTTCACTTGTCTCATGGTGCCCATTTGGGCTCACCAGCACTGAGACTTGAGGGCATGGAGGAAGCTGGGAGAATGCATCACTTCAGGTAGGCATAATGCTGGGCTCATTACAGCCTCAAACACGCTGCAGACGAAAGCAGAGCTGCAGGGAGCCATCTGCAGAGCAAGAGGTCAGCTCAGGCCATGCACAAGCGGTGTGTGGGGCACAGGTGGGCTCCAACAGTCCAAAGTGGTGGGGTTGGGTTTGGTGTGCCAGGAGCCCTTTGGAACCGAGAGAGCCTGCCTGTGGAAATGGAGCATCATCATGTTTTCAAGGTAATGAGCTGGGCCCCCACCCCTGTGGCTAATTAAAACTGTGGAAGCCTTATTTCAGCAGTAATCAAGCTAAGTCTTAGCTACAACCATTGCAAATACGTTTTGTGTTCATAAGAACAGCGATGAGATGAGGTAGAGTGTTCCCCCACTGTGTTCTGAGCTTTCCCCTGACTAAGCAAGGGTGGCAGTTCCTGTAGGGACAAACCCAACTGCTCTGCTATTCCCTAGGGGCACCTCCAAGCACGGGGGTGTTGAAGTGCTTTGGCTTTTCAGCCTGGTCTGGGATGGGCAGATGCTTTTCAAACAGTCTTGAAAGTAAGAGGAGAAAAGCAGGTAGTTCGTCTCTCCTGAGCCTGAGAAATGGGTTGGGTCATCGTTTAAGTCCATTTTCTGACTTCATCTGTGCTGCTCGTTCTCCCCAGCTGAGCTGCATTAATGCAGGGCTTGAGGTTCCCTTTCCCATATTTCTAAATGGATGGAGAAATCTCCTGAGGCACAAGTGAGGGGAAGATGTGTAAGAAAAACCTCAATTCAGTATTCTAATAAGAATGAGGCATCCAGATCTCTCAGACAGCTTTGCAAATAGCAGTCGTGAAGCACAAAGGGATCTTCTCCTTAGCTCAGGGGCACGACGCTGTGGATTGGGCACAGAACAGCCCTGGTCTTCCCCACTCTTAGTAAATCATGATTTTGTTCCTCTGAGGCTCTTCATTTTGTTTATACCATGAAAACAGGGAGTTGTGGAAAAAATCCTGGTCCTTGAGAAAGCTGCAGTACTGGCAGGCAGGCAGATGCTGCGTGCGCTAATAGGGGGAGAGAAAGAGACCTTTCCTGCTAACTTCCTTCTGTATCTTTTCTTCTTTTTTTCTTAAAATTGTATGCTCAGAACACCGAGCGCACCAACGTGCACGTGCAAACCGTGTGTGCCCGCAGGGGGTTCAAATTGAACTCCAAATCATGCAACTGTGATCCGTGCAGATTAGAAGTGGACTTAGATTGCAATTAAGTCAAGGGAAGTCAAGAGCTTAGATAACAATTATCGTTTTTTCCTACTTGGAGGAACTCATTGGCGAGAAAAGAAAATACACTGTATCTGTGCATAAGCACTAATAAATCATCATTAAACAGTTCCATCCTCATTGTACAAATGGAGATAGTGTGACATGTTTGTAATTAGTGACACAATTCATCATAGCTGCGCTATTGTGGCTTGGTGCTGCTTCACAATCAAATGCAGTTTGGGATTTTGCAGCCAACCATTTTTAATCACTGGAGCACTTCATTTTTAGTAAATCCAGCCCTAATTTTTGTTATCCCCTGCTGGGCTTTACTTGAAAAAAAGTTTAATTTCATTGAGATCCCCTTTAAGTCATCTCTGCTTAATGCCTTCCAGCCTTCTTGCAGTCTGTCTGCCCATTCTGTACGAAGCGCACAAGCAAGCAGTGATCAGCAGCCGTGCCCAAGCCTTGCATTAAATGTCAGCTTTGTGCCTTGAGATTTTTCATGTGCTCTTGAAAAGTGTGTAGCAGGATGCAGCCCACATAAGAAGAGAGGGATAGCGGAGGAACAGTGTTCATGATTGGAGAGAAGTAAGTAAACGATAAGAGATGATTTAGAGATCCTGAATGTAAAATGCAGGACCCAAACATTCAGAAATGGGCTGCTCCTGGACTATTAGGACTTCGAGGTCATGCCACATGTCATTGCAAAGGTAATTTTCTCTACATTTTGAAATAGGATCTCAGGTTTGACCCGTGCCCTCTGTGTCAAGAACATCTGGACATCCTTAATACATCCATTCCTTTTGCTTTTTTCCTTTTTCCCTTTTTTTTTTTTCCCCAGTGCTAGAGGACAGAATCTGGTTTTGAAGAAAGAAAAAAAAGAACAATTGAATTTCAGTATTAGCATTGCCACAGACTTCTCTGTGACTCTGGATGAGCCATTTCATGCCTTTTAGTCCCCCCTTGTCAGGTAGATGGGTTTGGTATAGAAGAGCCTAGATAGCTCATGCATAGCTCTCAGTACTTAATTAATTCCTGCAAGTTGTTTTCTGATCCTCACATGAAGTAAGTCACTCGCAGTGCCTTCAAAAGCACTTCCACTGGTTTAACAAGTTCGGGAATGAGATCTGTTCCCCATAAATAAAACAACTTTTTTTGTATCTGTAGGAATTGAAGAGTCGTCCCACAGAGTACAAAATAGTATGAATAATTTTGGATGTTCTTATTGGATACTTTTCACTGCCTTTGGAAATCAGAATTAAAATGACCATTTCTTAAAATTTCTGCTCTTGTTGAGCTCAGCTAGAAACCCAGATGTTGAGTGCATCCAAAAGCCAGGCCATCATCTTCTGAGGCCATGCATCCAAAAACAATTCCCTCTGAAACATAAGTGCCGATCTGTTTTATTTTCCCTCATCTTCAGACTGGAAAACTGAGATTTATCTATACATACTGAAAGGAGAAGAGGGGAAGAGAAAGCAAAACAGCTTCCAGGCTGCTCCTGCGCATATTTTCTCAACATTTTGAGATGCTTTCCCTACGTGAGTCCCAATCTGTGTTTCTGTGCAGAAGTCCAGCACTTCAGAGTGCTTGGGTTCCTTATTTCCCAAGGAATCTTTAAGAATGAGAGGCCAGGGTTGCTCCTAGGCTTGAATCAAAATCTTTTTCCTCCAAAAAGCATCTCCAAGGTTGTGTAACTCAATGCCTCGTGTCTGAGCAGTGTGGTGGAAGAAGGACCCCTCCTCCAGGGCAGGTGGATTTGGGGTGGGTAATGGCATGAAATAGTTTGTAGGGTTCTCTGGTGGCAGGTGCCAGCAGAGAGTGTTGAGCTCATTTTCTTATTCGCAATTTGTAAAAGGAGCATCTGGGGAAGAGCAGATCAAGCCTAAAATAATCAGCACTTCATTTCTGCTTCCATCTTTGCTTTGTCTGGGTCCTATCTAAACAAGCACGCGTCCAGAGAAGCACCAAGCAGAGCTCTGCTGCTCTGGGGATGCTCAGCTAGATGGGCAGGGTGCGTGTTGCGAAACACATACAGGGATCGAAATTCCGTTCCCTTCTTCAGCAAAACCTTTCCTGCTGCAGGGCACAGCAGGTCTGCGGGCGGGGGCATGGGGTTCGTGCCGAATTCCCAGCTGAGCATCCTGTCTGAGGTGAACTTAAAAACAAAGTCATCGTGCACACAGTTCCCCCAGCAGGTTGAGACATGCTGTTGAGGATAATGTTAACTCCCCGCAGCCTCTGAGAGACGGGGAGAAAGCAGCTTATTTCCATATCTTAATTAAAATTTCCATTAATCCCATCTGAGGCCTCATAACTTCAAAAACTTGGACAGAAAAAAAAAACACACACACACTTATTTCTGATAAATATTTTAGACTAATTGTTCTGAGGTAGCAGACATCTCTTCCTCGTGAATATCAACTAGCCATGGGTCTTGCATACAATTTAAGGTGAACTGCGAGGCTTTTGTTTGTTTATCCCCTGCAAATTTCTGAGTGCATGACATCCCGAAGACAGACAGAGTGTACAACAAAGTGTGGGGCCGAGCTGCAGCTCATGCGTGGTTGTTGGGATGGCACAGAAGCAAGGCTGGGCATCTCTGGGGCTGCTTAGTGCCATGCATAAGCCTTAATATGGGATCAGAGCCCTGGTGCTGGGCAGCCTGGGTGTCCCTAACGGTGGAGATGCTCGTGTTGGTGAGTATCCCCCTATGGCTGGACCTTACGTTCCCTTCCCCTTCTGCCCCATTCCTTGAGCCAAGGCCACCGGTGCTCCTTAAGTGCAAAGCCCCTGCGTGGTTGGAAAAGCCACTGCTCCTTTGGGCATTTTTTGGGAATCCCAATGAGATCTAGACTTTTCCTTCTGTGGAGGACCTTGAGGTTTCTTCTCCTTTAAAGTGGAGAAAGGAATGAATCATAGAATCACTAAGGGTGGAAAAGAGCTCTAAGATCCCCAAGTCTAACCCCAGCCCACCCCACCGTGCCCACTGACCACGTCCCTCAGTGCCACATCTCCACAGTTCCTGAACACCTCCAGGGACAGTGACCCCACCACCCCCTGGGCAGCCTGTGCCACTGCATCGTCGCTCATTCTGAGAATAATTTTTTCCTAATATCCAACCTGACCGTCCCATGGCCCAACTTGAGGCCATTATCTCTCTTCCCATCAACCTCTCATCCTATGAACCTGCAGCTACTTTGAAGGTGGAAGCTGCAGGGGAGAGATGTGGTGGAAGAATAGGTTGCAAAATGAACGGTGTGCCCTGTGTATGGAGGTGTGAAGTGGTGTGCTCTGGCTTTGCACTCATGTATGCAGAATTTGGCTGTGATGTGGAGCCCTGGTGCCCTATAGGTAACATCCTTGAAATGGACTGAGCGCTGAGAGCAGGGACAGAGTGACACAGAGTGCTGTGAGTGACAGAAAATTGGATGCAGACCATGGGGAAAGCAGGAAAGCACTGGGGAGGGAGAAGGATGAGGAGAAACCTCTCTTAAAATGAGCCTAGAGCCTGCCTGGTTGCTAGGGAAGTGGGACTCCTGGTAAGCAATTTCCATTTGTACCTGTATTTATAACAGTGTGAAGATTCGTTTTATAATCTGTGTAATAAAGAACCTCATCAGCAACTTCTCAAAGAAACTTGTTATTACGGAGAATGACACTCTAATTGCCTCCAGACATTTAGCTTGTCTAGTGAGTGAAGTAACCTGATAAGCTATTGAGCTATTAAGTGATGTAGAATCAATTAATGTAGTTAGATAAGAAAGTAATACCCTACCTGGGTAAACTAAGTAATATGTGTCAAAGTAGTCACTATTAATTCAGGTCCAGAAAAGCACAGTGGACCAGTACAGTTCCCAGTAACTCCATAGAATTGAGAAGCGTGTAGGGAACGATGAGGGGTTTCCTTCCATCCCAGCACTTTGGGAAGAGAAGTTGTCAGCTCCAAACTTGCTGGGTGAGCTGGGTCTTGCTGCAGGAGTTTGCTCTGCAGGTCTCCAGCCCTTGTAGCTCCACACAAGGTTCTGCAGCCCGGTGTTTGGAGAGCCCTGCAGTGCTTAGGACTGAGTCTGGAACCTATTTTTCTTCTTACTTTTTCCCCAAACCTGGCCCTTCATGGGAGGAGTGCTGTCATGCACCTTGCTGCTCTCAGAGGCTTCGTGCTCTTCTGGGGGTCTTGAGGCCCCAGTGGGAAGGCTGGCATCCGTGTAACTGCTTTGCTTGGTACCTAGTGCCCTTAAAGCTCTCCTGAACATCCTTGGGATGGCAATTTGTAGCTCTGGAAACTCTGTCCTTTGGAAGTTTGGGTCAAAAGCTGGAAGGGAAATGGCAAATTCCTGCTGGATGCTTTTTTGTGTCTTATTTTATGGATAATCTCATGACAGAAATGTATTTGGGAAAAAGCTAACCTTTACATCCCCAAAATATCTTTCTTCCGGCCCCTGGTACACTCGCCATTGCTTTTGTATGAAAAAGTCTGTGAAGGACTACAGCAGCTCCCTGCAGACCACAGGGCAGCAGGAAAAAGCACCCACCAGCTGTGTTAGACCTGTGAAAATAAAAATAACAGCAGTGCATGTTTTAGCGCGTCCGCTCTCGCATTCAGGTGCGGTACAGGACTTGAAATTTTGTTTCTGATCTTCTTTAAATAAGAACAACTCGCAGCCATCTGAACTGATTTGCTTAATGCGCTGTTCAGCATTCACGGCGTAAATTGAATTGTTAGCCTCTCCGTCTTTGCATTTGAATGTTTTGATTCCAATTTTACCGGCGGAGCAACCTCCCCTCACTGAATTGTTCTCACAAGCAACGTCGATGCTTTGCACTCCCACTCAATTGATGTCATTGTGGCTAGTGACAAGAAGGCGCCTGTTAGAGCGAGCAGGGTGAGCCCGGCTGAGGGGAGCCAGTGACAAATCAGAAATATCTCATTTCTCGTCGGAGATGCCCTTGATTTCAGAAGTTCCTTTTCACCGATCCCCGGTGATTCGCTCCCTGCTTTTCTGCTGGAAGTCGGCATCTCCTGGTGGGGTTGAGCTTCACCCAGGACATCTCTGGGCCCGTAGGGTGTCACTGTAGCTCTTACTTAAAAAAAATAAGTATATGTATTAGATCTGCGTATGCATATATACGTGTATGTGTGTATATGTACGTAGATACTGTTTTTCTGAAATACCACTGGAACATGCAGCAACTTGGCAGCTTCTAGGGAGTGGTGGACTTCTAGAGAGCAGTGAAAACCTGTGTTGTGTGTGGAGCTGGGAGGCTGCAAGAGCTCCTGGGGCTGTTGGTTTGGGGTTGCTATCCAGGGAGGATTTAAACATGTGTCTGTGGTGTGGGTGTCAGCAAACAGCTGGCTGGCTGTGCCTGGGTCTCCAAGCTGGATCTTGATAGCAATCTAGCATGGGTGCAGCAGAGACCATCAGGGAGCAGCAGGAGGGGCTTTGGAAGGCAGATGGAAATCACAGAATCATTGAATCACAGAATCACGAAGGTTGGAAAAGACCACAGTGACCATCAGGTCTAACCCTAGCCCACCCCACTGTGACCACTGCCCATGTCCCTCAGTGCCACATCTCCATGGAACACTTCCAGGGACAGTGACCCCACCACCCCCTGGCAGCCTGTGCCAGTGCATCACCGCTCTTTGGAGAAGACATTCTGTGCTGCTGTAGAAGGCAGCGTGGAAAATGGAGTATAGGATTTTGACTATAGCAAGTGATTTCTTCACCACCAGATCTCAGCAAAGTTTCCAAGAACTATTGCCAGAGCAAAGGAAAAGAAAACTTCTCTCCGGGATCCTTATATGTGGCCTGCATGGCTTCCAGTCCTTTCCAGAGTTTGATGTTTCATATGCAGACAGTTGCCAGGGGAAATTTTGCTTACACCATAATTTTCCATTTGCTGCCAGACTTCAGACAGATGAGTGCAAACTGTTCTCTCTGCAACTCGGGAGATAATTTTGCAGTCAGTGTGAACACTGTGAACCTTCTAATTTTTTTTTTCTTTAATAACAGTTTGGCAAATCAAAGTGTCTGTTCATTTAGTAACAACACCTAGAAAGCATGAAAAAAATACAGAGGCATAGAGATGAAATCTGGGCTGGCTTTGGCTCAGATTAGATATTCTCATGGCGAAAGGTATTGGCCATTTTTTAATTTACCTGCTCTGCATTGAAAAAGAAGTGTCAAGGATGTCTGCGGAGGGAAGAAATTAACACACACACACATTTTCCAAGTGTTTTAATTTACACAAATTCCTCTGTTATATTTTCCAATACTATGGAAAGATAATGATCACCAAGACAAATCCAGTAATGTAGCTATTTTCCACCGAGAGGACGTCAAATGGGAAAAAAAGAAAACCCTCAAAAATACAAAAGTGAACAAAGAGGAGAGAGAAGTTTTGTGCTTTCTAGGGTAGAAGTTGGGGAGATGTTTCCTTTCTTTGCCTTTCAAAGATTTCTCTTTTTAATCCAAGAGAGCTGTTGGTGGGACAGGAATTTCCACCAAGTAAGTGAAGACGAGTAAGGATTTTCCCTATGAATGGTTTTTAATTAGGTGAAGAAAAAAGAATAAAGGTAAATGTTGAGATATTCACCCCGACTGGTATATCCACATCAAATAACGGCAACGAACTCTCCCCCTCTACTTCTGCCTTGCACGTAGGGAAGCGCACCCAAGCTAAGGTTAGCAAAACCCCACTTCCTTTTGTTCTCTTTGTTCCCTTTGTTCTCCACGCAGTAATGAGAACTGACAGCCATATTTATGGTAACGTTCCTGCAGGAACGCGGCGATAATCACCTGCCCCTGGCACCCCAGCCCACGCCTGCGTGGAACAGCAGCGGAAGGCATTGGGAGTGGGGCTGTGCTGCTCTGTGGGGCTGCGTGTGGGGCTCGGCTCATCGTCCTCTGCCAAACAATGCTTCTGAAGAGCCCCGATGGCTCTGCTAAAAGGGGATTGCCTTGAATTCCACCAAAACCCTCTCCTGTTTGTGAAGGAAAGGCCTCAGCGTGCTCATTTGAAGCAGGCTCCACTTTATCGATGCACGTTTCCATGAGCTCCAGTGCGGAAGGCTGTGGGGTTCTGCAGCTCAGCCCGTTGGGAGCAAGGCCAGCCTGCCCCAGACCAGGCTGCCCATCTAACGAGGTGCCTCCTTATGGTGCTTTTAATGGTTATTTTTTAATACTCTTCCGTTTAATGAGAAATTAAAAACAAAACCTATTTAGCCTTTAAAAGGAAAAATCTTCCCCTATCTTAACATTTTTCTCTCCTACGTTTATTTCCTCAAGTAGCTGGGATTTTTCAGGCTGATTATTTTTTAAGGTATTAAAAAATATAATCCACACGATATATTAAAATGTAATTAAAAGTGTTATTATATTTTCGGCAGCATGCAAAGCCTGGGGGGATTTTACAAGTGCAAATACATGAGTTTCTACCTCACCCACGTTAGCAAGGGAGAACAACTGACCACTAGAAGCTCTTTTTACCAATAGGAAAATGGAAACAAAATGAGAGGGGAAGAATGTTGATGCTTGCAGGTGTTCCAGTGACCTCCAAACTATTTTCTTTCTGATCCAGAAAGCCTCCCAGGGATACAGCAAGGGAGATAAGAATTAAGTTCATAACTGGGATTGCTGTGTGTTTCAGGTTGTGATAAAGCAGTTCTGGTGTGGCAATGTGATGGGGATGCAGGGGATGGAGCTGCTCTCCACCTTTGTCATAAAAATCTTTTTCCTTATACCCAGCTTAAATCTCCCTTCTTTAAGTTGGGCCAGCTATAGCCTGGATTGCTGTGCGGCAGGAGCCAGCACTAGGAGCAGATGTCCTGTTTCCTTTTCCATGCTCCAGAGCCTGGTGCTTTGCAGGTACCTAGCAAAACCCAGGCAGAATGGATATAAATTGTGGGGTGCGAGCGGCTGCACCATCCATGTGAGAGTTTCACCTGTTCTGGGGGCTGGGGACTGAAAGATGGGCTGGGTGGTGGCATATGGTCTGATTTTTGGGTGGTCATCTGTAGAGCCAGGAGTTGGACTTGATGATCCATATGGATCCCTTCCAACTTGGGATATTCTATGATTCAATGATTCAACGATCACAAATGGCACTGAGGCATGGTGTGGGCACAGAGTGACACCACTGCGGGTAAGTCTGCTCCCAGGAGAGTTAGCTATGAGGAATAACTGAAAACAAACACAATTAAAGCACCCAAGTGTTAGGAACCTGATTCTCTTTATTTCCCCTTTCTTCTTTTCTCCGTAGCCCCAGGAACTACTCATGATCCAACAGCTCACGTTTTCAGCAGTCCTTCAATAAGTGTTTAATGGGATTTATAAAAACACCTGAGCAGGTTAGACAGGTTATAATTCCCACTGATTTCACTGACCTCTCTATAGATGGGACACAGTCTCCTATTTCACACAGGCTTCCTTGAAAATATTAATTCAAATGTGCTGGAAAACGTGAGTCGTATGAGATCTGTGGCTTGAGTTCTGGGAGGTGCCATCAGAGCGGGGCCGATGCAGAGAGATATAAATAAACATAGGGGTGTCCTGCGTGCGTGTGTGTACAGCCCTCACTGGTGGCTGAAAATCTACTGCCTGCTCTTTGGTTTTCCATTTCAGCCGCTCTATTATCAGAGATTTCTGGAGTGTGAGTTTCATAAGTAGAGGTTATCATACATTGCAGGCCATCTCTCCTGCTGGGGAGCAAAATGAAGGTTTGATAATGAGATCGCCCAAAGGCAGATAAGAGCTCTAGCTTGCTGAACAGTCCCCCAAGGTTTCCTGTGATGACAAGAAGGAGGGAATGCAATTTATTATCCTTCCCTCCTTGTACCTTCCCATTGTCTGGCAAGTCAAAGCAACAAACTATGCACGCTGAAAATAAATAAATTAATAATTAGAGCAACCTGGTGTGCTGTTACTTTACTCTGAAGATACAGGTCTGTGATTTTCTCTATCACCATGAAGGACATCTCTGAACTCCACATCCTGCAATCCTATTTATAGGACCGTCTCTCTCCCCCTCTCCTCCCACCCTCTCCCTACCAGGATGGATGTTCTAAAATTGAGTCAAGTGCTTTATCTTGATAGACTTGGGAGGATGGCTCTGGAGCCACTGCCGATAACCTCCCCATCTCCAATTCAGTTTGCTCTTCTTTCATGCTAAATGCTACAAAGTGCATTGCAGCAAAACGAAAGGTCAGATTTAAGCCATAAAGCATGGAAGATTTGGAGCTGAAGTTGCCACATCATTAAGTCACAGCATCTCCATGCTTATGTTTCCTAGCACATATGGTATATAAAATCACCTAGTGTTTCACAACCCTCTTAAATAATTAGGCACAACAGGGTTTGCTGGGTGACCACCTGGATAAAGTCAAAACCGTGGCATCTGCAGCAGCCAGATGGGAGCCTGCTCTTCCCTGCCATCAGGAAATGGACAGCCGACTTCCACTCGGGTGAACCCAAAGCTGCCGACTTCCAGATAAGAGAGGGAAAGGACAGGTCAGGAGGAAGCGATGAATGTGTCCTCTCACAGCTTTCAGGTTACTGAGTCCTCACTGGAACTGAAGAAAAGCTGCTGTGCTCCCCAGCCTGAGGAGACCAGGGAGGAGGTGAGGTAAATCCAGATGTGATCAGCAAACTGTGCACCTGGCAGTGGTGCTCTGGTGGAACGAAGGCTTATATTTGTATTTGTTTTGGTCATGCAAAGAAAAGAGTGGGGAGAGGGAGAATATGAGCAAATTGGCGTGAGACTCTGTTAGATCCAAAAAGTGCCCACGCTAGTCACTTATTTCCTCCATTTCATAATGATTTGCTCTATGAATTGATGTCCACCTATCTAACACACCAGTGACTGAGGTCTGGGTGCCATGGTGGTACATGGCCACTGGTCCTAGGGCTTACCGTGTTGTCACTGTGTTCTATGTGCAGCAGTGCTGTGGTGATGGAGGGGAGAGCACAGACAGGCATCCACACAGACATAAATGGATGAACCTGAACCTGTGTTCATCTTCAGCTGAGCCATGTCCTCTAATGGACGCGTGTCAGCACATCCATAACCCAGATCTGTCCTTTCTCCCACACAACATCAGCCCAGGTAGTAATCATTCTTCAGTCCCAGCTTTTGCAGTTGGTCATTCTGTGACCAGCAAATCCCACTCAGGGCAGGACATTTCCTGGGTGGTTCCTACCCTGTATTTTTTGGTTACTATTCAGAGGGCGATGCTGCAGCCCTGGCTCAGCAATCCAAGGCTGAGAGCGGCCGGCATGGGCAGGTGGGGATATTCCATTGTTCACTGCAGACTTGGCTATTCCACTGGCATAATGTGCGTTCTGCGGCCAGTCCGATGGATTGGAAAAGTGCTCTGTTTAAAGGTTAAATAGCCAGTATTCCATTGACAGGTACGGGAGGGAACAAATCTGAAGCAATCCACAGTGATCGGCTCAGTCTCTGGTTGAAGTGGTGGTGTAGCTATGGATAAATGCAAGCACACAGAGTTCTAAAGGGAGTTTACCCATGGCTTGCTGCTCAGCCTGAGCACTCAGCAGTGCATTTACTCACTTTTTTTGTGTGCTAAAGCAGCACTGATACAGCTCACAGCATCCTCAAGCAGTTGTATAGAGGGTCAGGAAAGAGGCTTAATAGGCTGAAGGTGCCTGAATGCAGTGTTACAGTAAGTAACTGACTCTCTTAAAAAGAGAGACTGGTAAAAGGAAAAGCCCAGGGAACAAACACTGGATCTGTTGTGCTGTTACCATTTAACCTGCATTCACTGCCAATTGAAATGCACTTTACATTACTTCAGTCAGATACTTCAAGGGAAATCCTGGAGATGGGAGCACTTAAGCAAGAGCACTTCTGGTGGTAATGTGTGTATTTGAAAGCCTGGCAATTGGGAAGGTTGTGAATGCAGCAGCATATCCAAATATAGCTGTAGCTTGTTATATGTAAACGGCAAGACTCATTCTGATATTCCTGCTCCTGTCCTGCCTTTCTTTCCTGCACAGCGGTGTGATTTCCCCACCTCTCAGCATCTCCAGTCTGTGGCTTTGCACGTAATGGTGTTCCCTGTGCGTGTTATCCCACATGGCAGTTTGGGGAGCATGGTGGTGGGATATCAGCCACGTGTGCAGCCGAGGGTGGGCAGAGGGGTGCTGGCTGGGGCAGCTTTGGTGCAGTCAGGAGGGTACCAGGTGAAGGTGTAAAGCTAGAGATGTGAAGCCCTTGCATGGAGAGATGGGAGCACATGGGTGGGCAAAGGGATGAGGGGTCACCAGTGAGGGTCAGAGAATGCAGGCAAGACCCCAGTGTTGTTTGAATATTATTGTGGGATAGATCTGCTGCAGCTCACCGTGAGGCATAAAAGACACAGGACCTAGTGGGACGTCCAAAGCACATTGTATAACAAGGGCAGTGAGGAGGGATGGGACAGCATGTGGCAAATCCCAGGGACCTGTGGAGCAGGCAGCATCCAACCTCCCTGCTCAGCCTCCTCAGGCAATTGATGCTGCTGCCTTGGCTTCTGCATTTGGATAGGATCTGTCTTCATTGTCATGGGAGACAATAGTTTAAAGGTAGAATCATTTTGGATTCTTGGCTAGAAGCTTCTCTTTATGGAATGGACTCATAAAATGGAGAGTCTCTGGCTGTAGAACCAGTAAGCGTGAGTGATGCCTTGGAGCTGGGGAGAGGAGCCACTCTCCTTTCCCAGACACAAGTGGAAGGCTGTGAGAACACACTGACCTTTTTTCAGTGCAGTTAAATGCCATACAAATAAATAGCTCGTTCTGTTTAGCAGTGTTGGTGGTTTTATCTCCCTGTGTCCATAACCGGGTAGAATTCCCCTTTGCTGATCAGAGCATGTGCTGGTACGTTTAAGACTGCGTCATGAGGAGGAAATGTCCCGTTTGCTCTGTCCCCAAATGTTCTGTCCCCTTTTCGTTCCTTCAGTCCCTGTTTTGCAGGTGGAAAATCAGAGCAGTGGCAGCCCCAGAAGCACACAGTGCAGCTCCTCCAAGTAAGGGACACGTTCAGAGAGCGGCATCTCTTATAATGTATTACAGGCAAGCTGGCAGCTCCACCTCCCATTAATTTTGCTTGACTTGTAAAGACCATTGTAAAGAGTGTGGTTCAGTATATACAGATTGTATCTGTGGGTTTTGAAAGTATAATGAGGTCTGTTCTGTGCCATTCACACGTTCATCCTTAGGGCTGAATTCTTCCTCTTTCTCAGAGTCTGCCCCATTCTGCGTCTCACGCTGACGTCCTGGCTGGAGCGCGCTGCTCATGGCACAGCTCCAAGCTGCTCAGGTGATTCTCTGAAGATCTGAGCTGCTAAAAATCAAAAAAAAAAGAAGCCTCAACTGAGCATGTGCAAATAGTAATTCCTCTCATGTGTGTAGCACGGCCAAATCTGAACAGATTTTCACAGGAACTTCAAAAGGCAAAAGGCACATTCCCAGCATAAAATTCTTCCTCACCCCCTGTAATAGTCAGGAATGTAACAGAGCAGATTGCTATTAATTTTTTAGCATGGGAGAAAAAAAACTGCTTGGTTGTTTTCTTTCTCCTCAGACATCTCTAATCTGTATTAACTGAGGTTTTTTTTCAGAATTCACCCCCGTGAAATTTCAGGCCAAACCACAAAATCCCCGCAAAAGTGGGCACGGCAGCAACCCAGTTTTTCAGACAGTTGTTTCTGAAGACCTGGAGCCCCTGGTGCCCATTTCTGCCTTCAGCACAGAGCTCCTACATGAGATCCTAACATTTCTGGGGTAATTAACAGACACAAGCTGCTCGTTCTGGGGCACCAGGGTACCAGCAGAGCTTTCCCAGGCACAGGCAGAGTAACACAGAGAGCACTATGGAATGCAAAATGCCCAATTTTGCATCATCAGAAGCCGAGTACAGCAAATTAGTGCATTTTGGTGAACTTTCTCCTGGTGACTCAGCACTTTCATCTGTAAAATGGCAATAATGTCACCCTTCTCCTAAATTAATGCTCAACTGATGAATGCCGTAGACAAGGCTGAGAGGAAATTAGTCATTGCCCCCAGAGCAGATTTGGAGTAGTTTGCTGAAAATAAAATATTGAGTAGGTTCACTTCAATGCAGCTCTGTACTTCGTGCAGATGGAAATTTGGGGGGAGGAAAATGGCATAAATTAAAGATCACATAAACATGTATGTGTCCGAAGGAATCAAGCTGAGATCATTCAGGTAAATGTAATTTGACATTTCCAGTCTATGTATTACACCAGGATTTCACATATGCTGTCCTTATGCTTCATGATCCCCCCAAATTCCAGATTCTAGCTCTACGACCTCAGCAAGGACAGCCTCTGGCCATGCTGTGTTGCTCCAGGGCCCCCTGCCCACCTTCATGGACCTTCCTCCTCCTCCTTCTCCTCCTCTGGCTGATGCAGGAGACACCAGATGTGCTCACTGCACTTCCATCATCCCTTTGGTTTCTCTTCTTCTGCATTTCTGCACTGGAGAGAGATTTTGTGCCGGCAGCCACAGCACTCCTTAAGTGCTCAGCACTTCCCATGGCCTGCCACGAGCAGTTGTTATCGGCGCTAATTAATCTACGGGGGTATTAATTGGAAGAGGAAATGCTTGCTGGAAAAGCATGCCTGTCTCCTACCCTTTCTTGAGATCCTGACGCTGGAGCTGTGAATAGCCACCAGGAACAGGCAGATGGAGAAAAGTGTTGAACAGCTCCTCTGCAAAGCTGATAAAAAGCCCCAAATTAACATTACTTCATGAGTTACACATATATATGTGTATATATATACACACACACATACATAAATATGCATGAACCCTATGTACCAGCTTTTGTTGGGTCCTCCTACACCTTGCAGGAGAGCAGGACCCCAGCTGTTGAGGTCTGTAGGGCTCAGCCCACTCTGGGATCCCCCATCCCATGTTTGCTCACTCTGAAATGGAAAACTGCCTATTTCTTGCTGTTCAGGATGGCACCCCACATCCCCTTAGGATTCCCACCTGCACTGCGTGCACCTCCTGACCCAGGCACACCTGGTTTGTATCTTAAAGTTGAACTTACGGAATTAAAATGCTGGCCCAGCAGCCAAGGAGGACTCAGGAAACAACACATATTTTTGGTAGCTACAATATAGTAGTGATGGCAGCAGCATCTCCATGCAGGTCTCATGACTTTGCTAGCAATCACTTGGGCAAATATGTGGACAGATCTCCTCCTCACTCATGTCCCCAAAGCTGCAAAACTCTTGAATTACTTTTATTTTTAATTTAGTAAAATAAAATTAATACTTCAAGTAGGAAACATTTGAGGACAAGTTTCAGCTCAGAGCACTTTATTATGGCTGAGTTTTAATCCTCAGTGCATAAGAAGGATTACGCTGAGAACACTGACATCACCTTAAATATAGCAGCATGAATATGCCACTGTCATAAATCTTTCCAGCCTTTAATTTCAATTCAGGAAAAACGTTGGTCAAAAATATCTTCTATCCCAGCAACCTTCCCCTGGCTCAAATGTGAGCCCCAGTGAGAATGCCTTTTGCGGGTCCAGAGAGACTACAGGGTGCTGGATTTGCCTGTTGCAATTGGAGTAGAGGGATAAGGGGTGAGGGAAAAATAAATAAATAAAATTAAAAATGACCCTTAAAACCTGAGCTTGGAGTAGGAAAATTCCCCCTTGCACTGTACACAGCGGGAGGATGGGGCAGCGGCCAAGAATCAAGCAAGGAGAGATTAGATTTGTAAGTGAAGCATCAGCAGATGTCTTAAAAGGTCCCTGGAGAGTTTGTAATACTCTGGAAGAGCTGAGAGTAATAAAATGGAATAAAATCGATTACAGAGGCAAGTTCCTACCCTGCCTGCCACACCTCCAGAACGCGCCCGACTGCGCCTGGTGGCTTTTGCAGGGAGAGCTCTGCCTCTCTGCATCTCAGAGCAGCCTCCTGCTGCCCCAGCACTGCTCAGCACCTCTGCCATCGCACGGGACTTAACTGCATCCCTTCTGTCTGTAAGATACCACGGCACTGCAGAAGCGTTTGGAGGTTTGCACGGCAGCAATAGGAAAAATACCATCCCCTTTTCTTGCAGAAATGTCCGTTATTAAATGCCCTGGCCTGTAAATAAAACAGCTCTGTGCTCACGGGATATCTGCTGATTTCATTTTATGAATCACCATCATAGTTGTCATAAATGAAGTGCTCTGAAGCTGGCTACTACAGGCCTTGATATCCCCAGCTCTGGCTGCGGTGACGTGCCAGAGCATCGTCAGGAGTCAAGGAGGCAGGAAACATTACAGCACTCATTTTGCCAGTAAAAAAAAAACAGCAAACCAGCTATGATATCATCTATGCTGCATGTGGAGCATTATCAGCATTCTCACCATGTGCCAATGGGAGCCGCGAAGCCCTGAGCATCCGGGATCCGCGCAAGGCAAACACGTGGGGCTGTGAACAGCACGGCGTTGGGGAAAAGCACAATTCACAGCGTTAGCAGGTGAGCATATGCAGATCAGCACATAAATCAGGTGGATGGAGCTGCAGCAGCCACCACAAACCCAAAAGGAGTGCCCATTTTCCCCTCCAGGCTAACAGGAGCGCTGCCTGCAGGAACAGCTGCACATGCCCAGTGAGGCCCAGGAAGGCCATTAGCGCAGCTCGCTGCGTTGGAGCACAGTGGACTGAATGCAAAACCCCCTTGGTAAATTTGCGGGCTCACTGATTTTTTTTCTTCTTGTCGCTTTGATCAGCATTTGCTGTCGCATATGTTTTCTCCAAAGGGTCTATACTGGGCTGTTGCCTGCATGGTGGGGAAAACTGGACTTTCTGTGTTCTATTTCCTAGCTTGAAATGAACATTGCAGCCATTTTAAGCGGAGTCGGTTTGGAGTACATCCTTCAGCCCAGCCTCTGTCCAGCTGAACAGAATTGCAATGCAGAGAAAATGGTTTAGAAAAGAAACTGCAACTTTGTGATGTCACTATAGGGAAAAAGTTTTAGGAAATGTTTGGCAGCTTGGGTGTCTGTCTTGGGAGCCTGAGGTTGGGCTCATAGAAGAGAAACAATTTTCAGAAAGTATTGTACCTCCACCTTTGGACGGAGTTCTCTCTGCAGGTAGCTCAGGATGGGCCCTACTCGCCTCGGTCTGTTTGAAAGGCTCTGCTTGTCCTTAGAAAAATCAAACTTTGAAAAATAACAGACTAAGCCAAGGGAATAATTAACAATGATACCCTACAGGTGTGAAGGTAAAAAGATGCTTTCAGAAAGTGAAGTATCAGTGTAAAGGCAGTGGTGATGCTGATGTTACAAGGAGATGCAGTAGAAATAAATATTATTTGAGACTGATAACAGAGGATGGTGGTGAAACAAGAGGTGAGGGTGGCTGATGTTATCTGTCAGAGACCAGCAGGT
>NC_034427.1:8385539-8388011 GCF_002078875.1 Numida meleagris | reverse complement strand
GAATTAGGTAATTTGAAGTCTTATGTGGTCATCTCCTTTTTTAATTTAAATGCTGCTAAATAACTAGTCAGGAATAAAAACAGAGTGATCTGCTGTCACTTCAAGAGTTGAGTAAAATGCTGAACTTAACTAAAACCCAGCAATGGTGAAAAATAAGCTAGGATTTAAAAATTAATCCCATTATTGTGCTCTAAAACACTATTAATAGGTGTAGGGGGTTGGCAAATCCAGTTATTTTAATTCTCTCCTTTCTCCCAAACATTTCACAGCCAGTTTGCATTTCTTTTTATTCAGCGGTCCTGCTAGAAGGCAGCTAAACTCCCTCTTAGTGAAGTTCACAAGCGCATGACCTGCAAGGTCCGGCGATGAAGGTTGAAAGGGAGATCTGTGGGAACTGGCAGGAAGCAGTGGGGAGGGGCTGCTGTGCACGCGGGGCCCTGGGGCTGGCACCGCTGCCCCACATCCCCCAGCACTGCTGCACTCCGATCCCATCGCATGTGCGAGATGATAATATCGTGCTGTTCAATTCAGACCCACAGAGGACTGTACTCTTTCATCCCTATGCACACAGAATAATAACGGCGCTTTGCACGCGGTCCCATTCATTCCAGCGGGGGCTCTCTCGTAATCAATAGATTTGTTCCCAAATTATAGTGTTATTGGTCCAACTTGATCTTTATTCCCGAGAACCAATGACACGTGCAGGAGGCCTGGAAGCGATGCTATGGCGAGGGCTGCTCGCGTCCCGCTCCCATTGTTTGAGGGCTGCAGCCCCGGCGGCATTGTTAGAGCTGCCAGTTCGCTCCCAGCAGATGTTAGGGGGAGGGGGCGATTTATTTTTTTTTTTTAAGAAGTTTCCCTCTTGAAGGACCAGCCCAGATGAGAGATTAATTCTGTTTGCTCTCCCCTGTGCTGCGTTTTGTTTATTTAAGCTGGAAAATGTTTAGAGAGGGAAATGTGTTTTCTTGCTGTTCGAAATAATAATAATTTGCCAATGGAAATTTATTGCTGACTTCAAAGGGAGCCCTAAATTTGCTGATAGTAAATTAAGGGCAATCCTGCTTTCCCTACAGTCAGAGCTGCTATTCTTGCGGGGTTTCGGGGCACTGATTTGAATACAGAGCTGCCCATAATGTGACGTTTCCATTCTGTGAGCATCCTCCAAACTTCAGTATTTGATTTTGTCAGTGGTGGGACAAAAATAAAATAATTTTTGGCCAGTTTCTGAAGACGCAAAATTGTATCAAAATACTAGTTTTCAAGTCAAAGCCTAACTAATGTAAGAAGGTTTCTTAGACTGGGGATAGTTGAATCAGTGCAATGGATGTTAGAGTATCCAACGCCATAACCCAATCCCTGGGGCAGTGTCTCCCTCTCACAAAGCCCAAGCTCCTCAAGAACAATTTTTCTCTCTAGATCTTCTATTTGATGGTGTTCTGGATCCCAAATCAAGCTATAAACCAAGAGCTTTGATACCTCTCTCTTTACCATTCTCTCATGTGTACATAAGAAATAAACAGGAACCTCCCAAAAAAGCTGATTGATACAGATTAATCTCCATGGAACATTCTGTCCGTAGTTATCCGTCCTGTTTTGGAGACATTTCCTGAAGATGATGATGTCCCAGGCATTTCATCATCAGGGAAGGTGAAGATGTGGAGCACCTCAAGGAATGAAGCCCACGAGATCTCCACAGGGAGCTCCTCTCCTGTACCTGAAACCTCAAATCCCATTCAATGGCACCTTCTAGGCTTAGCTCTCTTCCTAGCACTAACCTTATCACTGAGTATTTAGCCTGAAATGAAACAAAAAAGAATTAATCCATGCCATGCCTTGATTAGGGATTAGAAATGTTAACCGGCCAGTGCCTTTTTCTGCAGGGGTATGCAGGCCCTATACCTTTAATTAGAGTAGCCTGTGGTACTTGCCATAAAGCTGATAAGTAATAAATAGCTGCCTTTGTCACATGCAAGTTCAGCATTGTGAAACGGCACACGGACGGCTTTAAAAAGCCTTTGATTAAACCCAGCACTACAGTAAATCTACAAACACAGAGGAAAGAAAAGAAGCTATTTAGTCTGTGCCAGTTCCCGGCATTAAGTATGCAAATTTCTCGGTGTCTTCAGCTCCCAAGAACAGCAGGCGCTGAATGCAGCAGCAGCAGCAAGCGGCACGACATCATTCATTTCAATCATTAAAACAAAAGCGGGATAAATCGCTACCTAATTTGTAAAATATGCTTATCATATAGGCTCTTTGGTCTTTAAGAAAAGCACCAGCTGAATGAGAATCACTGAATTATTTTGGAAAAAAAAAAACGCTTGAATCAATTCTGGTTTTCTTCCTTCTCTCATTGATTGTTCTTTTCTTTCTTTTTTCCTTTCCTTTCCTTTCCTTTCCTTTCCTTTCCTTTCCTTTCCTTTCCTTTCCTTTCCTTTCCTTTCCTTTCCTTTCCTTTCCTTTCCTTTCCTT